>NC_072497.1:922500-1067500 GCF_027574615.1 Eptesicus fuscus
CTGGGGAATTGAGCCCCAACCCTGTGGGCCATGTGCCTTGACCCATGCCTGGGGTCACAATTGTGACCTCCCGGGTCAAAGGTTGATGGTCTCAGATGTGACTCATGGTGGTGCAGAGCGGCACCGTGACCTGACACCGTTTTCCAGGGAGGAGCTGAGCAGTATTTCCATCATGGTCATTCTCAGGGACGCGCCCTGAGGATAGCTTGTAGAGGGCAGTGTTACAGATGTTCATAAAGGTCACATTGGTGGTGGGAATGGGATTCTTTTTTAAAAAATATATTTTATTGATTTCAGAGAGGAAGCGGGAGGGAGAAGGAGATAGAAACATCAGTGATGAAAGAGAATCATTGATTGGCTGCCTCCTCCACCACCCCCTCCCCCCCCACTGGGGATCGAGCCCACAACCGAGGCACATGCCCTTGACTGGAATTGAACCCGGGACCCTTGAGTCTGCAGGTCGATGCTCTATCCACTGAGCCAAACCAGCTAAGGTGGAATGTGATACTTTAACATAGATTCAGTAACACCTATGTCAAGGGAAAATGACAAGAAGGGTGTGTTATGAGAGCTTTTTCTTAGGAATTTGTCATTTAATCATTTAAGAATCTCTCTCACCCTCCCGTTTCCAGCACCTGGGAATGGAGACGGTGGCAGCACCAGCGAGACCCCTCAGCCTCCTCGCAAGAAGAGGGCGCGAGTGGATCCGACTGTGGAAAACGTGAGTGTCCCTCATCTGAGCAGCAGCAGGTCAGCGTGCTGGTCTCCGCTCCGCTCCTGTGGCAGCACAGGGAGCGGCAGGACTCGTGTCAGAGCCCGGCTCGCAGGTGCTCACTGTCATGGACACACTCCTCCTGTTGGGACAGAGGGGGGGGGTGGGTGTGTGTGTGTGACAGGGTGTGTATATGTGTGCGTCACGGTGTGTGTGTGTGTCACAGGGTGAGTGTGTCACAGAGTGTGTGTGTGACAGGGTGAGTGTGTCACAGAGTGTGTGTGTGACAGGGTGTGTATATGTGTGCGTCACGGTGTGTGTGTGTGTCACAGGGTGAGTGTGTCACAGAGTGTGTGTGTGTCACAGGGTGAGTGTGTCACAGAGTGTGTGTAATTCTAGGTGTGTCTTGGTTAGATACCCCCCTCCCCCAGCTCATCCGATGTTGGTGAGTGTTGGGTTTCTGCACACGATTAAATGTGTCTGCGGTGTTGGCTGCATCGGGCCTCAATAACGTCCTTTTGTTAAAGGGGTGGAGACGCCGTAGGAACGGAACTCCTGTTTATACCCATTTGCCTGCGGTGCAGCTGGTTTTATTTTACGTCGTTTTGCTCAGTCGGAGAACTTGGTGACATTGAAGACGTGCAGTGTGGATTGAACAGGTCACACTCGATGGCTTCATAAACCAGAGAACTATGAATTGTGTGTGTATAATAGCTTTGAATTTAAAAAAATTTTTTTAAAAATATATTTTTATTTATTTCAGAGACGAGAGAGAGGAAGAGATAGAAACATCAGTGATGAGAGAGAATCATCGATTGGCTGCCTCCTGCATGCCCCACACTGGTGATCGAGCCCGCAACCCAGGCATGTGCCCTTGACTGGAATCGAATCTGGGACCCTTCAGTCCTCAGACTGACGCTTTATCCACTGAACCGCATCGGCCAGGGCTAGCTTTGAACTGTTAAGTGATAAAAAGTCTTATTTCCAATTTATTATGTTTATAACTTCCAAAATTATGAATTATAACCCTGAAAGCAAGGTTAGAATTTTTAAAAAAATGTTTTCAGCCCTAACCGGTTTGGCTCAGTGGATAGAGCGTTGGCCTGCGGACTCAAGGATCCCGGGTTCGATACCGGTCAAGAGCATGTACCTTGGTTGCGGGCACATGCCCAGTAGGGGGTGTGCAAGAGGCAGCTGATCGATGTTTCTAACTCTATCCCTCTCCCTTCCTCTCTAAAAAATGGATAAAATATATCAATTTAAAAAATATTTTTCAGAGAGGAAGGGAGAGAGAGGTATGAAGGATGAGAGAGTATCATCGCTTGGCTGCCTCCTGCACGGCCCCCAGTGGGGATCAGCCACAGCTGGGTATGTGCCCTGACGGGATCAAACCATGACCTGGCTCCAGGACCTGGTTCCACTGTCGGGTCACATGGGACAGGCAGCAGGGATGGGATGTTACTCCTAGCTGACACAGTTTACATTTCTGACGCTACGGTCACATGGCAGTGGTGTTCTTACGCGCGGCGTGTTCTGGAAATGCGACACCGTGAGGACCCATTGAAGGCTTCACTGGTGGTCCGTGCACTTAGTGGTATGTTGTACCTTTGAGTGAGAGTGTTTGGGATGGACTTTGAATATCAACAAATATGGAAACAGTAAAAGCACAACAGTCAGCACACAGAGCGGTCACTTACAGAAGATCCGGAACTCGCTAAGGAATTGTTGTCTTCACGTGAAAAAGCACCGAATTAACTAATTTCCTGTCGAGAGGACATTCCTGTTTCCTGGCAGCTGCTTGACGTCTTTTCATTCTGACTGAAGAGACAATGAGGCGGCCTCTGAGCCCCGAAAGGCTTACGCCCAGGGCCTCTCCGGGCGAGGCAACTCCTGTCGGTGGAGGAGCTGACTGGGCAGCCAGAGGAGGCGGTTCACAGACCTTTCTTCTTGCAGGAGGAGACGTTCATGAACAGAGTGGAAGTCAAGGTGAAGATTCCTGAGGAGCTGAAACCATGGCTGGTTGACGACTGGGACTTAATCACCCGTCAGAAGCAGGTAACGGGCAGCGCCTCTGGTCATGATGCGCGTGTGTTCTTTCCAGTGTGGAACACAAGCCGCTTCTAAAGGAGCAGGGCGTGTGGACTGGACTATTGAAGGTGTCCCTCATGAATGCTGTAATTGAGAGAGTGTTGGAAGAATAAAAGTACATACATAAAAGTTTGAGTTAAAATGATACCAAAAGATGGAGAGGATTCATTTTCGGAAGCCACTAGAGCAGGAATTACCCTGAGAATGGCTAAAGACAAAGAAGCGCGTTTCCGGTCCTCTTACTGAAAGTGGGACGTCCTTACGTGTGTCCCTGCTGGTGAGATGGAACAGGAAGCGCACAGTGCCCGCTGCAGGCAGGCATGGCCCCCACAGAACCAGGATGCGGGGGCCTCGTGAGGAGGTGCCCGTGTGACCCCTCAGCTGCTCCAGAAGGAGAGACTAGGACAGGAGCCGGTGTCCTGTGACGAACAACGTGGGGGCGGGGGTGACTCCTGAGAGACCCGGGTCATGGACAGCATGTGGGCTCCGTTCATTCTTGCATGGGTCTGGCCACACGCCAGGATGGAAACCGTGGCTCCACCATTTACCCTCTGGGGTGGCACAGGTTGCTCAGGCACCTTAGTTCCCACATTTCGGGGAGGAATGGCCCCGGCCTCAGAGCTGATGAATGAGGAGGAGAAAGAATTGGGCGTAGTGTGCACACGGAGTGATGGACAGCATGGACGTGCATCTGTGTGCGGGTCCCACATACAGGTTAGTTACGTGTGTCCAATGGGAGCCACTGGCCACGTTTGGCTGTTGATTTGAAGTTAGTGAAATGACTTTTCCTTGGCCACATGAGCCACGTTTTAAGGGATGGACAGTGCCGAAACCAGTTTGGCTCAGTGGATAGAGCGTCGGTCTGCGGACTGAAGGGTCCCAGGTTCGATTCTGGTCAAGGGCATGTACCTTGGTTGCGGGCACATCCCCAGTGGGGGGGTGTGCGGGAGGCAGCTTGTCGATGTTTCTCTCTCATCAATGTTTCTAGCTCTCTATCCCTTTCCCTTCCTCTCTGTAAAAAATCAATAAAATATATTTTTTTTAAAAAAGGGATGGACAGTGCTTTTACCTATTTTGTAGTAAATACTATTGATTTTTTTTTTAACACATTTTTATTGATTTCAGAGAGGAAGGGAGAAGGAGAGAGAGAAACATCAATGATGAGAGAATCATTGATTGACTGCCTCCTGCACGCCCCCTTCTGGGGATCAAGCCTGCAACCCAGGCATGTGCCCTTGACCGGAAATCGAACTGGGGGCCCTTCAGTCCACAGGCTGACACTATCCACTGAGCCACACCGGCCAGCGCTTGAGTGATTTTTTTTATCATTAAAGCTTTGCCAGTATAATTTTTCTGTAAAACAGATAATGCCAGTACAGTGGATCCTCTGGTTACATCGGAGGTCCGTTCCTACGACACGACATAACGTGATTTTCACTGTGAGTCGGAACCCACCTACATAAGCACCTACGTCACTCACATGGAGCACAGACACAGCAGTGATGAAGTGAAACAGTAAAAAAAGTTAAAAGAAAGATAACAATTCCTGACCTTTACTTGTGGTAAATAAATAATAAAACATAAAGCACATATGTACACACATCGAAGCGACGGAACTTTTTTATAAATAAATGGGAGATGGCGACATAACCACGAAACGACATACATCAAGGCTGACGTAACCCGGGGACTGCCTGTATTTAAGTGCATTTCTTGTTTTACAGCTCTTTTATCTTCCTGCCAAGAAGAATGTGGATTCCATCCTGGAGGATTACGCAAATTACAAGAAATCTCGTGGGAACACGGATAATAAGTAGGCTTATAGTATACTCATGTGTGAACAATATCCAAAGATACTTCTTTCAGCTTCTTTTCAAATAGTCTTATTTCCAAATACATTACGTGAAATGTGTACCTACTTAAAAAAAATACTATCAAACACTAGCAAAATAGAATTTCACTGGCTTGACACAAGGGTTTGGCTGGCAAGCTTTTTGTTACAGAGCAGATAGTAAAATTTTAGGTAAAAAATATAAAAACCACTTTTAGCCTGAGGGCTTTATTTGTGGGATTGGTTTTTTGGGCTCTTGCTAGATCCCTTTTTAAAACTGTTTAGTAAAGATTTCATCTCATTTTATATATATACATATACATATACATATATATATATATACACATACATATATATATATACACACATATATATATATATATATATGTATATTTTTTTTTACCCTAACCCTCATCTTATTATCTAACCTTTTACTTAATCCCTGGTGCGCATGTTGATTGAATTAATTCCCATCTCAGTTCTTTTCAGTGGCTGTTTGGGTGTACATTGTTTTTGCTCGTTTGTCAGGGAGTATGCTGTGAATGAAGTGGTGGCCGGGATCAAGGAGTACTTCAACGTCATGCTGGGCACGCAGCTGCTCTACAAGTTCGAGAGGCCGCAGTACGCCGAGATCCTCGCGGACCACCCTGACGCGCCCATGTCCCAGGTGTACGGAGCGCCGCATCTACTGAGACTGTTTGGTAATGCGCCATTTAGGAAACAAAATGCCACTCTTACCACCCACCCCCTCCTTGAGCCTTTAATTTAAAAAAAAAAAATGCTTTTATTGACTTTTTGGTTTTCTTGAGAGAGAAGAAGGGAGAGGGATAGAGAGAAACATCCATCAGAAACATCATTAGTGAGCTGCCTCCTACACACCCACTACTGGGGATCGAGCCCGCAGCCGGGCATGTGGCCTGACGGAATGGAACTGTGACCTGGTTCCTGGGTTAACACTCCTCCACGGAGCCACACCCGCTGGGCCTTTAATCTTCTTTTCTTTCCTCATTGATATCAAGGAGTAACACAAAATAACATTCTAAAACATTGCATTCCCATTTGAACTTGTGCCTAATATTATTATCGAAGTTTAAAAGTTGAGTCTCTAAAGTTACGTCTTTAAAAGGAGTTGGCGATGGTTGTGTTTGCTGCCATGATTAAAGTAGGCACGTCGTGCTCCTGGGTGTAACTTTGACGAAGTTGTTTTGTCTGAACAGTACGCATCGGCGCCATGCTGGCCTACACGCCTCTGGACGAGAAGAGCCTGGCCTTGTTACTGAATTACCTGCACGATTTCCTCAAGTAAGTCCGGGCGGGTGCGTGACATGAGAACCAGTGTGCGGGTAGTCCCGAGTGGCTGGGGGGACGGCGCTCGGTGTTGCACTGTAAAGTGGAAGTGAGGACAGGGCAATATGGTGGGCCTCTCACAGGGCGGAGGTGGCCGTGATGGGGAGGGACGGCAGCAGCTGGCTGGTCTGGAGGAGACGGAGCGCAGATCCGCGCTGTCGTGCGTGAAAACTGGTGAATCAAACACTTCCAACTATTAGGGTAGAGAAGGGGAAAAAGTAGCGCAATATTTATATGATTTTTGTGGTGAGAGTGGCCTTTCTAAAAAACAATAGAGGAAATGGTTGATAAACTTGACTACAAATACTTCACATTCTACGTGATGAGACTCTGCTCTTAAAGGTGATGGGTGATGGGGTGCTGCGGAGGAGAAAGGGCCTGGTACCTGAATATACAGAGTTTTGCTATGAGGAGAAGATGAGCGAAGCATGACGAGTAGCACATGGGAATTCAAAGACGTGGAAGTCCACGAGGATGTTCAACATCACGACAGTGAAAACATGGCTGGTCAGATTAGCTCAGAGTGAGAAGATTGAAGGCCTGGGGGAGACTGTTGTACTTGTGCGGGTTTTGGGGCGTTTTGGCCGTGCATATTCCGTTTTTACCCATGCGTCCTCCTTGAGTGGGAAGTCATGCTTTTGGAAGCTTATCCTGTAGAAATACGTGAATGCACCACGATTTCCAAGCAGGTGGTAATGGAGAGGGCGCTGTGACTCCCCTCATTTGTAGAGAAACATTTTCAATCTTTTTTTTTACTATATTTTTATTGGTTTCAGACCGGAGGGTAGAGGGAGAGAGAGAGAAACATCCATGATGAGAATCATGGATCGGCTGCCTCCCGCACGCCGCCCACTGCTGACTGAGCCCGCAACCCAGGCATGTGCCCTTGATGAGGATCGAACCGGGACCTTTCAGTCCGCAGGTTGATGCTCTATCCACTGAGCTGAACGGGGTAGAGCAATATTTTCAATCTTTACAAACATCTGGGGAAGTCCAGTTCAACTTGACAGTGGATTATTTCATGGTGTGGTACTGGGAAGAAAGGGTGACATTTTCTATTGCTACTTCATACATTCCTGTATTTGAATTTCCTTAACAACGTGTCCTATATAATAAAAACTAATATGCAAATTGACCTCACTCCAACTCACAAGATGGCAGCCCACATGTGGACACAAGATGGCCTGCAGGGGAGGGCAGTTAGGGGTGACCAGGCCTGCAGGGGAGGGCAGTTAGGGGCAATCAGGCCTGCAGGGGAGGGCAGTTAGGGGCGACGAGGCCTGCAGGGGAGGGCAGTTGGGGGTAACCAGGTCGGCAGGGGAGGGCAGTTGGGCGCAATCGGGCCGGCAGGGGAGCAGTTAGGCGTTGATTAGGCTGGCAGGGGAGTGGTTAGGTGTCGATTAGGCTGGCAGGCAGAAGCGGTTAGAGGCAGGCAGGCAGGCGAGTGGTTGGGAGCCAGCAGTCCTGGATTGTGAGAGGGATGTCTGACGGGTCCCAGATTGGAGAGGGTGCAGGCTGGCTGAGGGACACACGCACGCACGCACGAATTTCGGGCCCCGGCCTCTAGTTTCTATAATGAGGGATTTGTAACGAGGAACTTGTATTTGTAGGTATCTGGCAAAGAACTCGGCGACTTTGTTCAGCGCCAGCGACTACGAAGTGGCCCCTCCCGAGTACCACCGGAAAGCCGTGTGAGGCGCTCCCCTCCCGTTGGGATCCCGGCCACGCTTTCTGTCCTTAGTCCTCCTGTACAAACGCTGTACTTCGGAAATGTTAGTGTATAACAGAATCGGTGTTGTTTTCTGTTGGATTTTAAACAGAGAAAATAAAAGGGGTTCCAGCTCCTTTTTCCTTTCCTTCTCTCTCTCTCTCTCTCTCTCATGTGGAAGTTGCTGCCAGTGTGTCGACGGACAGCAGAGACGTGCCCTCGCTCTCTGTGCCCGGTTGACAAAGCTGCTTTACTGCTGGTGGTCCTCCTCTGGCACCGCGCACTTTTATAGCGTGTGATGCCGACACGCCGACCCCTAGTGCCAAAGGCTCGCTCCGCGTCTAACCGCCGTCACCCGTCTGTGCTCCTTTCTGTTACGGTGCTGACAGCAACGAGCTGCTCCGCAAGTCGTCCCCGTGGTTCCCGGGCCGGTCGGCTCCGATGGCGGAGGATGGTGGCTTGTTCTTGGTTTTGTATTTGTGTCTCATGCACGTTCTCCCACGATAGACGCAACGCATTGTGTAGCTGCGGTTTTCTGGAAAAGCCCATCTTTTAGGAGTTGTTTTTCAGATCTTCAATAAACCTTTTCTTTAAATTTCAAAGAGGGCGTGCTTGTGTGGATGCGTTACACAGCCTCCGTGGCGGCGTGTCCCCGCGTGTTGAGGCTGGTCTCGGGTGGTGGTCTCTCTTCCGGCCTGGCCTCGGGGGGGGGGGGGGGGGAAGCGTGGCGTCGGCACCTGCCCCTGACCCGCAGCAGCTCTGGCGCCTTGCGCTCACGTTCTGTTGCGGTCCGGCTCCGAAGTTAGAGGGTCACGTGGCTATGGCTGTGTTTTTCCTAAACTGTCACTAACTTAGAGCCGTGGTCGGCAAACTCATTAGTCAGCAGAGCCACACATCAACAGGACAACGATTGAAATTCCTTTTGAGAGCCAAAAACCGACTTCTGCACACGGGCCACGAAGTTTCAGTCACACTGTACGTGCGCGCCCGCACGTGGTATTTTGTGGAAGGGGCCACGTTTGCCGACCACTGACTTAGAGCATTGAGGGCATTTTCACCTGTGTGACAGCTTGCCGTCAATCAGTTTGTTTAGGGTGTTAACCACATTCACGATGCCCAAGATCCTGGGTTTTTCTCGTCCACTAAGCCCCCCACCACCGCTTAAATGTAGTTCAGAGCAGGACCCTGACAGGTGTGCCCTGTTGATGCCAAAGAAGGCAGTTCTCCCCTGGACATAAAATCTGTGAAGTGTTTTTTCAGTATTTTTAAACTTAGTAATCCTTTTTCTTTTTTTTAATTGTTTTTTTTTTTAAGAGGGAGGGAGAGAGAGAGATTGATCCGTGTGAGAACATCCACCAGCTGCCTCCTGCACGCCCCTACCAGGGATGGAGTCTCGTCCAGGGCTGACAAGTAATTTTTTTTTTTTTAATTTTTATTGATTTCAGAGAGGAACATGGATTGGCTGCCTCCTGCATACCCCCTTTTGGGGACCAAGCCCACAACCTGGGCATGTGCCCTTGATCGGAATCGAACCCAGGGCCCTGGAGTCCACAGGCGGACACTCTCTCCCCTGAGCCATACCATCCAGGGCTGAGTAGTAATTCTTCACGTGACTCCAGAATAACTTGTGTGATAAGAACAACTGGAGTTAAATGTAGGTCAAGATGGTCCACGTGTTACTTACCAAAAACCGAAATGGGATTCATATTAAAACCATTCTGTGAGGTGCTGACACACTAGTGTCAGGGGAACACCATGACTTGATACTGAGGACAGATTGTGACATGATCAGGACGTCTAGCATCCATCAACATACATAGTTACAATTTTTTGAGCCATTTTGTTCTAATGTACATTTTTTAGAAAACCTTGGTCTTCTAAATATTTGCACTTCCTAGTATTTGTTAAACCAACCAGCACGGGCTGCGTCACGGCCATGTTGGAGACGTTCGCATTAGCTGCCTCGCGTCCCGCGATGTAGAATTTGTAGGGTTCAGCCTCCTCCTCGAGCTGGTGATCCAGTCGAAGGACAGGGAGGTGCCTTGCCGATGACTTGGCTGCATTTAAGACTAACCATCTCTAGGCGTCTCACCCCCATCTCTCGTTACTACTGCTCAGGGCTGTTCAGTGATGTTTTCTTACCGTTTTCCTTGCTATACAGGGTGGGGCGAGAGGAGGTGTACAGGTGTTTGTGTGGAAAATAATAATCTATAATAATAAAAGCATAATATGCTAATTAGACCGGGCATCCTTCCAGGTGACCTTCCAGACGAAGCCAGGGCTGCGAGGGAAGTCCGGGTCCCGGGTGCCTGCCAGCGGACAGAGGGAAGCCGGTGTCAGCAGCTGGGGGAAGGAAGGCCTATTCTTTTTAAAATATATTTTATTTTATTTTTTTATTATTATTATTTTAAATATTTTATTGATTTGTTACAGAGAGGAAGGGAGAGGGACATAGAGTTAGAAACATCGATGAGAGAGAAACATCGATCAGCTGCCTCCTGCACACTCCCTACTGGGGATGTGCCCGCAACCAAGGTACATGCCCTTGACTGGAATCGAACCCGGGACCCTTCAGTCCGCAGGCCGACGCTCTATCCACTGAGCCACACCGGTTAGGGAGGAACGCCTACTCTTGCACGAATTTCGGGCATCGGTCCTCTAGTAAATAACAGGAATAAGCTTTCACTCCTCACAGCTGTGACCCTCCTTCAGCCCCACCCTGGATAGTGGACATACATGGTCTTCGGCTCAGGCGGCCCGCACAGGGCGTGTTTTCCCATGTGCACTAACAGGCGGTGTTTGTGAAAGTTAACTTTTCAGACCATGGTTGCTGAACTGGCGCCCTAGGTCGCACTTCAGCACGGTCTCAGTAGCACTCGCTGTACACGCGTGTGGAGAAACGTGTGTAGTCGTAGGCTGTTCGTTTGTCATCAGGGGCGAGAAGTGCGTGTGGAATAGTTGGGGAGCGTCGACACACACCCGTCGCATTTGTGTGTGTCCCTGGACTGGTCCCCGTGTCACGTAGTAGGCACTTTTCAGACGTTTTGTCTTCCTTAAGCAGCTGTGATATTTTCACAGGTTTGAAAGCATTTCCTTAAAATGGAGACCTTTTGTTGTTGCTTTTTCAGCCTGCCGCTGCCGTTGGTCCTACGGGCCCTTGTTAGCAGCAGCCCCTGCTCTGCAGTGCGTGCCACAGCCGGGAAGTCACGGTTCCGTGGGTTAAGGCACGTGGTTATCTAACTCAACACCCCCAGCCTCACACCTCCCACTCTCCAGCCACACAAACATCTGTCTGTTCCCAATCCCCGAGTCTCACTAAGTCTTCAATATTCTGTCTTTCTATTGTCCTCTTGTGTGTCTGTCATGGAGTATGTATTTTTTTTTAGTATATATTTTATTGATCTTTTACAGAGAGGAAGGGAGAGGGGGAGAGAGAGTTAGAAACATCGATGGGAGAGGAACACCAATCAGCTGCCTCCTGCACAGCCCCCACTGGGGATGTGCCCGCAACCAAGATACCTACCCTTGACCGGAATCGAACCTGGAATCCTTTAGTCCGAGTCCACAGGCCGACGCTCTATCCACTGAGCCAAACCAGTTAGGGCGAGTGTGTATGTTTTTTTCAATACATTTTTATTGATTTCAGAGAGGAAGGGAGAGAGAGAGAAACATCAATGATGAGAGTCATTGATTGGCTGCCTCTTACATGCACCCTACTAAGGCCAACCTGGGCATGTGCCCTTGACTGGAATCGAACCTGGGACCCTTCAGTCCACAGGCCTGATGCTCTATCCACTGAGCCAAACCAGCTAGGGCTGGAGTGTGTATTTCAATAGTGTTCTAGTCTTAACGTCACATCGCCCCTCGCCCCTATTCCTTCTTCTGCAACCACCAGTATTTATTTAAAACAACCGTGCCGCTCCCCTGCTTGATAAAACGGTTGGCCTTCTGTTTGATAGTTCTTGAATTATGGGAGGGAAGCTGGGTCAGGTTAAGGGTCCAACTCTTCAGTGATACCACTTGTCCTGGCGTCACTATACTGTGTGCGTGTGGGGGGGGGGTGGTGGTGGTGATTTGATGGTTTTGTTTGCCTCGAGGCTTGCTTTCACATGGTTTTCAAAGGAAAAATCACGTGGATAACAGCATTACAGTCTATTAAAAATACCATATTTCAGGGATCATGTACCGTATTTTCCGGCGTATAAGATGACTGGGCGTATAGAAGATTTTCCTGGGTTAAAAAGTCGTCGTATACGCCGGAAAATACGGTACTTTATTTAAAA
The DNA here is from genome assembly GCF_027574615.1 of Eptesicus fuscus. Taxonomy (NCBI): domain Eukaryota; kingdom Metazoa; phylum Chordata; class Mammalia; order Chiroptera; family Vespertilionidae; genus Eptesicus; species Eptesicus fuscus. The sequence goes on from NC_072497.1 coordinate 934,470, forward strand.
ATATTTTTTATTGATTTTTTACACAGAGGAAGGGAGAGGGATAGAGAGTTAGAAACATCGATGAGAAACATACATCGATCAGCTGCCTCCTGCACGCCCCCACCTGGGGATGTGCCCGCAACCAAGGTACATGCCCTTGACCGGAATCAAACCTGGGACCCTTCAGTCCACAGGCCGTCGCTCTATCCACTGAACCAAACCGGTTAGGGCAGGGATCATGTACTTTTTTTTTTTTTTTTCTTAAAAGGTCTAGAGACTTGTTTCAGAGCAGTATAGTAGTTGAAGATACATCATTTGTTGAAACTGCTCCAACTACAGAATGCCTAGAAATGCAAGATAAAATGTATTACCTTAAAAGAAAATCTACTTTTATTGATTTCAGAGAGGAAGGGAGAGGGAGAGAGAGAGAGAAACATCCATGATGAGAGAGAATCATCGATTGGCTGCCTCCTGCACGTCCCCCATTGGGGATGGAGCCCACAACCTGGGCATGTGCCCTTGACCGGAATCGAACCCGGGGCCCTTCAGTTCGCAGGCCGACACTATCCACTGGGCCGTACCTGCCAGGGCTATTTTTACTTCCTTGTAAATATGTAGATGAGCACAAAAAGGAGAGACTAGATGAGAAATGAAACCCCCCGCCCCCGAGTTTGTCTGTCCCTAGAAGACACAGGGACATTGTGTATAAAGCCTCTAAAATGGAGAGAAAAGGATTGTGAACGTGAGGAAGGGAGCAAGGTCGGCTCCCAGAGGCCCCGGGAAGGGACTGGGAAAAGGTGCAGAGTCCCATGAGGTGCCTGAGGCGGTGCAGATGGGGAGGCAGGCTGGGGAGGACCTGGTGGGCCGGGATCTTTGGGAAGACGGTCCAGGGACGTGGGTCCGTGTTCAGTGCTGCCTTTATCTCACAGGTGTTTGCCACGGTCACTGTGCGCCTGGCAGGCAGGCGGGCGCTTTTGACAGTCTCACTGGGGCTAAAGGGTGTGAGGTCGAGGTCCCGCCCAGGAATTTGGACCCCTCACGGTTCTCCCTTAGGCCTACGGGTGAGTCGTTATTTCTTCAGAGGATTTGCACATAGAACGTTCAGCACATAAGAACAGCGAGGCACGTGAGACAAAGCATGATGAACGAATTACAAGCATCTCTGAGAAACGGGCTGACCATAACAAATTGGTGCTTGAACACCCTAGGTCATCCTATCTAATAAAAGAGTAATATGCAAATTGACCATCACACACTCGCACAAGATGGCCGCCCCCATGTGGTCAAACATGGCCGCTCTCATGTAGACACAACATGCCTGCCACAAGATGGCCTGCAGAGAGGGCAGTTGGGGGCGACCAGGCCTGCAGGGTAGGGGAGTTGGGGAGGACCAGGCCTGCAGGGGAGGAGAGTTGGGGGTGACCAGGCCTGCAGGGGAGGGCACTTGGGGGTGACCAGGCCAGCAGGGGAGAGAAGTTAGGGGTGACCAGGCTGGCAGGGGAGGGCAGTTAGGGGGAATCGGGCCAGCAAGGGAGCAGTTAGGCATCCATAAGGCTGGCAGGGGAGTGGTTAGGGGGTGAATCAGGCTGGCAGGCAGAAGTGGTTAGGGGCAATCAGGAAGGCAGGCAGGTGAGCAGTTGGGAGCCAGCAGTCCTGGATTGTGAGAGGGGTGTCCCAGATTGGAGAGGGTGCAGGCTGGGCTGAGGGACACACACCCTCAACCTCGTGCACAAATTTCATGCACCGGGCCTCTAGTCCTATATAATAAAAGCCTAATATACTAAGTGTCTGATCGTCCAGTTGGTCGTTCAACCAATCAAAGCATAATATGCTAATTATATGCTAAGGCTGCTCAATTTCTCAATATGACGTGCATTGACCACCAGGAGGCAGATGCTTCAACCGGTAGATTAGCTTGCTGCTGGGGTCCGGCCCATCAGGACAGTGAGACAGGCAAGACATACCCTGGAGCCTCCCACATCCTTCCCTGGCCCCAAATGTGCACTGGTGGGGTCCCTCAGCCTGGTCTGTGCCCCCTTGCAATCTGTGACCCCTCGGGGGGTGTCGGATCTCTGGTTTCAGCCCAATGACTGAATGACTGGTTGCTGTGACATGTACTGACCACCAGGGGACAGACGCTCAATGCAGGAGCTGTCCCCCGGTGGTCACTGTGCTCCCACAGGGGGAGCGAGAGCGCCGCTCAGCCAGAAGCCGGGCTCACGGCTGGCAAGCGCAGCGGTGGTGGCAGGAGCCTCTCCCGCCTCCGCGGCAGCACTAAGGATGTCCGCCTGCGGGGAGCGGGCCTAAGCCTTCAGACGGACAGCCTCTGAGGGCTTCCTGCAGGAGGGCTCAGGCCGGGCTGCAGGACTCCCTCCCACCCTAAGTGCACGCATTTCGTGCTCGGGCCTCTAGTCCTTTAATAAAAGTCGTTCAGGTAGTGGAGCTATAACACTTTAAAGATAACGATGCAGCCCTGACCGGTGTGGCTCAGTGGACAGAGCGTCGGCCTGCGGACTGAAGGGTCCCGGGTTCGATTCCGGTCAAGGGCATGTACCTCGGTTGCGGGCACATCCCCAGTGGGGCGTGTGCAGGAGGCAGCTGATGGATGTTTCTCTCTCATTAGTGTTTCTAACTCTCCCTCTCCCTTCCTCTCTGTAAAAAATAGTAAGATTCAAACCTAAATATGTAAATAATTGAAAGTAAATGGCTAAGTGCTTCCATCCAGAGATGGTCGAACTGGTTAACAAACCAAACCAGCTGTTTGCAAGGGACACGTCTGTTCCAAGGGTGACGATGGCAGGAAAAGGGACGGGGTGTAAGTGATGCCTCATTACCTGTTGTGTCCTTCACCCCAAAACTCAGTCGGCTTAACACAACGCTTTATTCCTCAAGCTCCCGGGGTTTGGCGGGGCTTAGGTGGGCAGGTCTGCCCTGCTTGTGTGGGGTCACTTTGAGCCAGAGCATCCGGTAGACCTATGAGAATCCAGGGGCTGGCCGCCACGTGGTGATGTTCTTGGAGGGGGGAGGAGGAGGAAGGCAGTGGTCTGGGGCCAGTGGGGATGTTCCCATCAAGGTCAATGCAACTGGCAGAGCTGCTGGCACTGATTGTCCAGCAGCTGAGAGGGGCCTGCACGCTGGGCCTCTGCATGGGGGCCCCTCACACCACGCTGATGCGCTGATGTTCGCCGAGGAGCCCAGGAGGCTGCCTCAAGCACGGCTCTCAGCAAGGACTTCTCTGCATTATATACACAGAGTGGCCAGATGATGATGATCTCTGAACGCATAATAATCTGGCCTCTCAGTGTATATCCTATAGAATAAAAGACTAATATACAAATTGTCCCCTTGACCAGGAATTCGACCAGCAGGCAGGCTGGCCAACCGCCCATGTCCCCTCCCCCTGGCCAGGCTGGCCGGACCCCACCCATGCACGAATTCATGCACTGGGCCTCTAGTACACACACACACACACACACACACACACACACACACACACACACACAGAGTGGCCAGATTATTCTGATCTCTGAACGCACAATAATCTGGTCACTCAGTGTATTTGTGTGTAAGGAAAAGCTTGCAAATCTCGATATGTCAAGGGACCAGGAGATAGCGGCCCCCAGCCTCTGGCTAGTAAGTCCTCTGCTTCTTTCTAACTACCCACAATGCAGTTCTTATACATGGAAAAACCTTCTTTTTTTTTTTTTTAAATATATTTTTATTGATTTTTACAGGGAGGAAGGGAGGGGGATAGAGAGCTAGAAATGTTGATGAGAGAGAAACATCGACCAGCTGCCTCTTGCACACCCCCTACTGGGGATGTGCCCGCAACCAAGGTATATGCCCTTGACCGGAATCGAACCTGGGACCTTCCAGTCCGCAGGCTGACGCTGTATCCACTGAGCCAAACCGGTTTCGGCGGAAAAACCTTCTTTTAAAATCCCAACTCTGTGGTCAGTCTACACTGAGTGGCCAGATTATTATGCGTTCAGAGGTCATCATCATCTGGCCGCTCAGTGTGTACAGACTAGAGGCCCGGTGCACGAAATTCGTGCGAGGAGCTCAGCCCTGGCAGTCCGGGCTTCATCCGGAAGGTCGTTTGGCTGTCCGGTCTAATTAGCATATTACGCTTTAATTATTTTAGATACTGACCATATTAAAAATTAAAATGAGAGCCCTAACCGGTGTGGCTCAGTGGATAGAGCGTCGGCCTGCGGACTGAGGGATCCCAGGTTCAATTCCGGTCAAGGGCATGTACCTTGGTTGCGGGCACATCCCCAGTGGAGGGTGTGCAGGAGGCAGCTGATCGATGTTTCTCTCATCGATGTTTCTAACTCTATTCCTCTCCCTTCCTCTGTAAAAAATCAATAAAATATATTTTTTAAAAAAATAGATGAGAGAGAATCATGGATCGACTGCCTCCTGCATGTCCCCTACTGGGGATGTGCCCGCAAGCTGGAATCGAACCTGGGACCCCTCAGTCCGCAGGCCGGTGCTCTATCCACTGAGCAGCACCGGCCAGGGCCCTTCAGTCTCTGAATGGGTGCTGTGCTCATGCATCGTTTCATAGCTCACCGTCCAGGTCCCCTCTGTTAGCGACCATGGCCACCCGCCTCCTCCTTCCCCCTGATGCTAGGGGACAGAGATGATCTGGGCCCTGGCTGTCCCTCTGTGTCTGCCCGTGTGGCCCTGGGTCCCCGGGTCCCCGGTGAGGTGTGGCCCTGGGTCCCCGGGTCCCCGGTGAGGTGTGGCCCTGGGTCCCCGGTGAGGTGTGGCCCTCGGTCCCCGGGTCCCGGGTGAGGTGTGGCCCTGGGTCCCCGGGTCCCGGGTGAAGTGTGGCTCTGGGTCCCCGGGTCCCGGGTGAGGTGTGGCTCTGGGTCCCCGGGTCCCCGGTGAGGTGTGGCCCTCGGTCCCTGGGTCCCGGGTGAGGTGTGGCTCTGGGTCCCCGGGTCCCGGGTGAGGTGTGGCTCTGGGTCCCCGGGTCCCGGGTGAGGTGTGGCCCTCGGTCCCCGGGTCCCGGGTGAGGTGTGGCTCTGGGTCCCCAGGTTCCGGCTCCCGGGTGAGCTGGGTCCTGGCTGTGAGGTCAGCAGGAAGCAGAGACCTGTTTGGTCCGGGGGCTCCTGCGCCCAGCACCCGGGGCAGCAGGTGTGTGTGTAGTTGCAGTAAAGTCCAGTCTCCCGTACGAATGCGTACGAATGCGAGCCCAGCACTGTTCCTGCGGGTGCAGCCCCCCGGGCTGTTCCCTGGGGCCGGGGCCGAGGGCAGCGTGCAGCCCCGGGGGCACCCCGCAGAGGGAGGCACAGCGTTCGGCCGTCCTGCTCCTGCCGATGAGCCCTCTGCCCCGCGGTGGGCGGGGGGCCCGGCTGGCTGGTCCCAGTGCCCGTCGGGAGGAGGGAGAGCCAGGGAGACATTTCTTGGGGGGTGTTTCTTTTCTTTTTTTTTTTTTTAAATATATTTTATTGATTTTTTACAGAGAGGAAGGGAGAGGGATAGAGAGCTAGAAACGTCGATGAGAGAGAAACATCGACCAGCTGCCTCCTGCACGCCCCCCACCGGGGATTTGCCCGCAACCAAGGTACATGCCCTTGACCGGAATGGAACCCGGGACCCTTGAGTCCGCAGGCCGACGCTCTATCCACTGAGCCACACCGGTTTCGGCTGGGGGTTGTTTCTTGCTTGCGTTTCGACATCGAGAAGATTGGGAACAATAACAGCCAAAGAGGAAATGAAAAGAGGAAGACATGAGGGCTCGAGTGGTTGGTTTCAGAAGAACAGGTGGACGTGGCTTCCGTCTGGAGGGACGGACAGACAGACAGACAGACAGACAGACTGACTGACTAGGTGGCTGAGCCGGGATGCGGTTACCGCTCCCGGGAGAGGTGGCGCCCACTGTCTGTGTCCGGTCCGTGTCCAGGCGTGCTTACGGGTGGGCACACGGCTGAGCTGTGTGTGTGAGCGTCAGGAGAGGGGGCAGTTTGCTTTGTCCTTGACCTGTACTCAGCACGAGCTCCGACCTCCCTGCGGGCCCTGCACTGCTGACCCCCAAAGCGGGGGCCCCCCCAGAGCGGATGGAGGGCTGGCCTGGGACTCAGGGCCCTGACGTGATCCGGGTGTGGACGAAAAGGGCCACGTGCTGACCTGACAGCTCAGGGGGTCCTGCGTGGTGGCCTTGCAAACTCAGAGACCTAACGTCACCCCACAGGATGGTCTGAACTTAAACTTGAGCTCTAACCGATGTGGCTCAGTGGATAAGAGCGTCAGCTTGCAGACTGAAGGGTCCCAGGTTCGATTCCGGTCAAGGGCATGTACCTTGGTTGTGGGCACATCCCCCGTGGGGGGTGTGCAGGAGGCAGCTGGTCGATGTTTCTCTCTCATCGATGTTTCTAACTCTCTATCCCTCTCCCTTCCTCTCTGTAAAAAATCAATAAAATATATTTAAAAAATAAAACACATTCCCTGAATTTACTGCCTGCGGGTGGGAATCGGGCAAACCCCCCATTTGCTCAGCGTGTGGACCAGCTGGGCGTTGCCGTGTTAGAGAACCTGGGGGGTTGGTTGTGAGGGGAGCCCGAGTGAGGGTCTCATGGGTTTAATGAATGTCTGTAACAGAGAAACACGCGGTGCAGGCGCTGGCTCGCCGTCTGTGGAGGAAGGAGCATGTGGAACGATCTCCGGGTTTGGCCCGGTGGTGGTTTTGTGGAATAAACTAAACGCGCTGGAGGGTGTGCTGCAGGGGTCGGGTGCCCGCTGGCGGGCTGTAGCGGCTCCTGGGCTGGGCTTTATCCCACGTCACCCCAGGGCTGAGAACATAGTGTCTGGCCCTAGCCGGTTTGGCTCAGTGGATAGAGCGTCAGCCTGCGGACTGAAGGGTCCCAGGTTCAATTCCAGCCAAGGGCACATGCCCCGGTTGTGGGCTCGATCCCCAGCGGGGGGTGTGCAGGAGACAGCAGATCCATGATTCCCTCTCATCATGGATGTTTCTATCTCCCTCTCCCTTCCTCTCTGAAATCAATACAATATATAATAAAAGCCTAATATGCTAAGTGTCCAGGCGTCTGTTCAATCAAAGCATAATGTGCTAATGAGATGCTAAGGCCACTCAATTGATCGCTATGACGTGCACTGACCACCAGGGGGCAGATGCTCCAACTGGTAGGTTAGCTTGCTGCTGGGGTCCGGCTGATTGGGACTGAGCGAGATGGGCCTGGAGCCCTCCCATGGCCCCTCCCCCTGCTGGCCCCGCCCCCAGTGGGTCCCCATCGGGGGTGGGGCCAGCCAGACCCTACCTGTGCACAAATTCATGCACTGGGCCTCTAGGAAAATATATATATATATTTTTTTTTTTAGGAAAATATATTTAAAAAAACAACTCGGTGTCTGCACAGGGAGGTGGTGGGAGGGAGCACGAGAGGCCCCAGGCACATGTGTCATGAAATGCTCTCCCACCGTCCCCCAGCCAGACACCTGGGCAGCCCCTCGCGCCCCCTCCCTCCCCCCCCCTCGGAGGCCGGTGCCCCCAGGGCAGGCCCATCGGGGTCCCCGTTGGCCCCAGACGGAAGCACACAGCACAGGCCCGGCCGGGAGGTGCTCGCTGAGCGTTTATTGGGGAAAGGCCACGGGAAGGCCCAGCGCGCCCTACTGGGTGCGCGAGGCCTCGGGGATAAAGAATATCCTTGGAGCCGGTTAAATCCAGGCCTAAGGCACGGCTGGTGGTCAGCTTTGGCGGGAGGCAGGTGGGCTGGTGGCTGGACTCCTCTTCCTCAATCGGGGGTGAGGACGCAGAGCGAGGGCTGGGGCTCCCCTACGTGCTCCCTGGCTGGAGCAGGGCATCCCCCAGCGGCCCAGTGCCCGGCGTCCCGTCTCCGCCAGCGGTCCCTGCTGCGGCCCGCGGGCTCACACCTGCGGGATGGGGTAGGAGGCGCAGGCCGCCAGCCCGCACATGTTCTTCCCGCGCTCGATGAGGAAGTACCTGCGAGAGGGGAGGGCGGGCTGAGGCCTCACCCAGACCTTTCCGGGGTGTCTGCGGCTCCCCGAGGCCTGACTCCACGGATTAGCCCCTGAATTGATGCTAAAACGGCGGCCCTGGCCTTGTTTATCCCCAGGGAATCACTGACCTGACCGGGTGACCTCCACCTTTTTCTCACTTCTCCCAGAATTCCCAGAGGGCCCCCGGAGAGTCCTCCCTAGCTGCCCCCTCCCCCCGTAGTTATTTCATTACCACCGGGTCCCCCCCAAAGTAAGGACATGGACCAAGTCTCCTCAGGGGTCCGGCCGGCGTGGCTCAGTGGCTGAGCGTCGACCCATGAACCAGGAGGTCAGGGTTCGATTACCCGTCAGGGCACATGCCCGGGTTGTGGGCTCGATCCCCAGTGGGGGACGTGCAGGAGGCAGCCGGTCCAGGATTCTCTCTCATCATGGATGTTTCTTTTTTAAAAAATATATATTTTATTGATTTTTTACAGAGAGGGAGAGGGATAGAGAGAAACATCGATGAGAAACATCGATCAGCTGCCTCCTGCACACCCCCCACTGGGGATGTGCCCGCAACCAAGGTACATGCCCTTGACCGGAATCGAACCCGGGACCCTTGAGTCCGCAGTCAGATGCTCTATCCACTGAGCTAAACCGGTTTCGGCTCATCATGGATGTTTCTATCTCCCTCTCCCTTCCTCTCTCTCTTAATGCAGCGGTTCTCAACCTTTCTAATGCCGCGACCCTTTAATACAGTTTTTCATGTTGTCTCGACCCTCAGGTTGAGAACCGCTGCTATAGAGCCCGAGACCATCGGAGAACACAGATATTTACATTACGATTCATCAACAGTAGCAAAATTACAGTTATGAAGTAGCAACGAAAATAACTTCATGGTTGGGGGTCACCACAACATGAGGAACTGTATTAAAGGGTCGCGGCATTAGGAAGGTTGAGAACCACTGCTCTAATATCAATAAAAACCTTAACATACACTGAGTGGCCAGATGATGATGATCTCTGAACGCATAATAATCTGGCCACTCAGTGTATGTATATATATATTAGAGGCCCGGTGCATGAATTCGTGCATGGGTGGGGTCCGGCCAGCCTGGCCAGGGGAAGGGGACACGGGTGGGGTCCGGCCAGCCTGCTGGTCGAACTCCTGGTCGAGGGGACCATTTGCACATTAGCCTTTTATTCTATAGGATTTACACGGAGTGGCCAGATGATCATGCGTCCAGAGATCATCGTCATCGGGCCACTCGGTGTTCATGCCTAGGCCACTGGTTCCAGCCCTCCTCTCCCACAGGGAGGGGCTGTCCACCACCATCAGGGACGGACTTGCTGCCTGGACCGAACTGTTCAGATCTCGGCCCAGGACAGGGCCAGGCGAGGGGCTGCTAGAGGGGCCCCGGCGGGGAGGTTTCCTTCTCCGCCCCAGCCCCCCCCTCCCCCGCAGGGCTCCCCGACCTGAGCAGGCCCCTCCCTGGCCCCCCTGCCCCCAGCACAGGGACCTGCCCGCCTACCCGTTCATCCCCCACTGGGGGCCCCAGGAGTTCTTGACGATCCAGTAGGGTTTCCCGTTCTCTTCTCCGTACCCCACAGCCAGCACCGCGTGGTTGACCTTGTCAGGGGTTTTATGGCAGGAAGTGCTGGGAAACAGACGGAAACGGGGTGACAATGCGGGGGGGGGGGGGGGGGAGAAGAGGGGATACGCTCCGAGTCAGTTCCAGGAGGGGGGCCTGGCGGTGAGTGGGCTCCTCCACTCGGGGTGCACACAAAGGGGCGCAGCGTGAGGGATCCGCGAGGTACTGGCCCCGCCCTCTCCCTGCCTGATCCTGTCTGGCCCTGCCCCCACCTGCCTGGCCCCGCCCTCGCCCTGCCATGGGAATAGGGCGGAAGTGCTCCCTGGCACTTTCTGCGAAGCCGAGAGCCCCGCTTGCAAGGGCTTTGTTGCTGGTGCTTCTTTTCAAGCAAACAGCAGCCTTCCCAGAACCTCAGTGAACTCGTTTCCATCAAGAAAGGGCCGGGGTGGCTCAGTGGGGAGAGCGTCCGCCTGTGGCCTGCAGGGTCCCGGGTTCGAGTCCCCGTCAGGGCACATGCCCGGGTTGTGGGCTCGATCCCCAGTGGGGGGCGTGCAGGAGGCAGCCGATCCCTGATTCTCTCTCATGGATGTTTCTCCCCCTCCCTCTGTGAAATGAATGAAAACATGGCAGGACGTTCTGAGGACAGACTGTGGGCTCTGTGTTAGTTCAGCTGACGTGTAACTGCGTTCCTGGCAGCGCCAGGCCTGGGGGAGGTCCCGCACCCCAGCAGCAGGCAGACCGCCGCTCTCACTCCTTGCGCCCCCCCCCCCCGCCCCCCAACCTGCGTCCCGCTGCCTCCACACACAGGGCCCTGACTGTGGAGGCTGAGGGAGCCCCAGGAGGGCATCTGACTCGGAGGGGACGGGTGTGGGGGGTCAGGCCCTGGGGCTGAGGACCAAGCCCTGGGGCGCCAGCATCTTGGGGAGTGGCTGGGGAGTGGCTGGGGAGTGGCGGGGGCTGGGGGAGCTTCCCGGCTGGCTCAGGAGCGGGGCATCTGCGGGGAGCTTGTGGGGAGCCCCCAGCTCAGTGCCGTCGGGGCAGCAACTCTCTCTCCCCAGTTTCTCACCTTTAGAGTTTTGAACCCGGGTTTTGGGAACTGAGGCGGCTCCTCTGGCCCGTGGCCTGGGCCCGACACCCCCACCCCGACCCTCTCTGCGTCTGGACCCCGCTCTCAGCTGTGAGCACCCAAAGGGGCGCAGCAGGGAGCCCTGAGGTGCTGGCCCCGCCCCCGCCCTGCCTGGCCCCGCCCCCGCCCTGCCTGGCCCCGCCCCCGCCCTGCCGGGCCCCTGGGGTGCGGGGGGCGGGGGCTGAGCAGGGCGGTCTCACCTGGAGTAGATGCCCTTCCGGTACTGCATGAAGTCGCTGGTCACCTCGAAGGCGAAGCTCACGGGGTTGTACAGGGCCACCGCCTCCACCATGGCCTCCTCGTCGTTCTGTGGGCGGACGGGGGCGCACGGGTGGGTGGACAGGGGTCCCCTCCCCGCCCCACCTCCAAGCTGCAGCTCTTCCACCTACAGCCGTGCAGGTGTGCCCTTGGGGGGAGGGCCCGGGGTGGGCAGCCTTTTCTCTCCCGGGGCCTGGATGTCTGTCACATCCCATCACCGGGGGCCATTCAGTCATCCCTTCAAGTTACAAAGGAGCCTGCTCCTCTGGGTCAGCATTTAACCAGCTCACCCGGCCCGGGCCTCCAGTCCCCCACCCTTGTTTTATTTTTATTTTATTTATTGATTTATTTTTAAATATATTTTATTGATTTTTTCACAGAGAGGAAGGGAGAGGGATAGAGAGTTAGAAACATCGATGAGAGAGAGAAACATCCATCAGCTGCCTCCTGCACACCCCCCACTGGGGATGTGCCCGCAACCAAGGTCCATGCCCTTGACCAGAATCGAACCCGGGACCCTTCCGTCCGCAGGCCGATGCCCTATCCACTGAGCCACACCGGCCAGGGCTCCCCACCCTTGTTTTAGACCAAGAGGCAGCCACAACGGGCAGCCACCCCTCACAGCAGATGTTTATTGCCGGAAGGACCAGGTCACGCTGGTCTTTCTGTCTGGCCCCCAGGTCCCTCCTCCCAGGCCCCGGCCCCCTGGCCTCACCACCTTGTCAGGGCTGGTTGGCCTGGGCCCCCGCCCCCCACCCCCCCCGCTGTTCCTGGAGAACTTGCACCCAGTCACTCCTGACCACTTGCTGGGCCCTCATGAGCCACAGACTGCGACCCCCCCACTGCACCCCCACCCCACAAAGCCAGGCTGGGGAGGTCTCATGGGGGACCCAGGGTTAGGAGCCAGGAGCTGGTAGGACCTGGCTGAGGTGGGGTGGGGGCGCGAGGAGACCCGGCCAGGCCCAGTGCCCGGTGGCCGCGGGAGGAAGTCGGAGGCTTTGGGTCCGGGGGCGGGGGATGGAGTGTGGGGGGCCGGAGGGGGCAGTTTATAGGAAGTCTCCGAGCCCAGGCCGCAGCCCGGCAGTGTCATCGGCCTCGGGAGGCCCCCTGGGAACCCACGGGTGTCGCTGAGCGAAGGAGCCGTGCCCTGGCTGGGGGCTCGGGGAGGGGACGTGGGGGTGGCGGTCAGCTGAGCTGGGGCCAGTCCTGCCTCCCTGGCCCGGACCGGTCGGGGCAGATGGAGGCCGGGAAGGCAGGCGGCCGGCCCAGTGCCCACATTCCTGCCCGCATTCCGGCGGCCCTGCCAGAGGGCTGGATGCCAGCGCTGGCCGGGCCCGCAGGCCAGGGACACGGCTCCCCCGGGAACCAGGCAGAGGGGTTCCTGGGAGCCCCGATGCCCCCAGAGCAGGATATAAACGCCCCGAGCCGCCCGGCCTCGGAGGGCGCGTCGGAGGGAGCTGGCTGGGGGGTGTGGGGGGGTGTGGGGTGTGGGGTGTGGGGTGGCGTGAGCTGGCCCACCCCAGCTTCCCCTCGGAGCTCGCTCCTGCTCTGTGGGGCGCGGTGACCGTGGCTCTGCCTCCCAGGCCGTGTCCTGGGAGGGGATGCGTGGAGGGGGCGGGGCGCAGCGCCTAGACGTGCCCAGCCATGTGGTCGCTGCTGCTGCTGCACAGACAGGAGCCCCACGCGTCTGTGGGCACGCGTGTGCTCGGCCGGGCGCTCCCGTGTGCACACGTCACGCCTACCAGGGACACACCCATGGAGACGGCCTTCACACGCATCCTCCCCCGCCCGGCGGGGTCAGGGGGGGCCACTCACCCTGCCCGCAGCTCCCCCAGGGGAACGGGGCGCCTGCACCTCCCCAGCCCCGTGGGTCAGGCCTGGCTGGGAGACTGGGGTTCATGATGGGCGCACCCCTCTGCCCGCGTCCTGGCCCGGCCCTGCCTGAGCCGGGGCGTGCCCGCGAGAGAGGCTGACACCCCGCGTTCGGCCACTCAGGCCGGGCCCGTCGCCGCAGCGGGACCTGCTCGTCCTCCGGGACGCGTTCCCGCTCAGCGAGGTCACGGTGGTGGCGCTCTCCGGCCCGCCACACGCTCACACCCCGTCTGCAGGGTGGTGATGACTGATCCCATTTTACAGACGAGAAAACTGAGGGAACTTGCCCTGGCCGGTGTGGCTCAGTGGATAGAGCGTCTGCCCGCCGGCGTCCTGCCCTGCTTCTCTCCTGGGCCCGGTCACCACGACTTAAGGGACGTGAGCCCGCGGCCCGACGGCGGTGGCCCCGCGTGGGACGGAGGGCGCGGTGCTCACCAGGGTGATGTTGGCCACGTCCTTGACGAACGCGATGGCCTTCTCGGGCTGGAACTTGCACTTGCCGTCCTGTTGAGGGCAAAGGGCAGGGGCCACAGGTGAGGACCTCCCCCACGCAGCCCGGCAACACGGAGGAGCAGACGCTGCGTGGGCCGGGCCTGGGGTCGGCACGGAGCCTGCGAGGCGTGGGTTTCCCAGGAGCTCACAGTCCGGCGGCGGGAGACTTGGTGGGAGCTGGGGGGCGGGCGCGTAACCCTGCCCCGGGACACGGGGAGATGGAGCCCAGGGCACGGGGTGGGGGATGCACCAGCCTCAGACCGGGAGCCACGTCACAAGCAGCAGCAGCCACAGAGGAGGGAGAGGAGGCCAGGTGATGAGAGGCAGGACCCGGCCCGGCTGGTGTGGCTCAGTGGCTGAGCATCGACCTATGAACCAGGAGGTCAGGGTTCGATTCCCGCTCAGGGCACAGGCCCGGGTTGTGGGCTCGATCTCCAGTGGGGGGCGTGCAGGAGGCAGCTGATCCATGACTCTCTCTCATCATTGAGGTTTCTCTCTCTCCCTCTCCCTTCCTCTCTGAAATCAAAATATAATCCTATATAATAAAAGCCTAATATGCTAAGTGTCCGGTCGTCTGTTCAACCAATCAAAGTGTAATATGCTAATGAGATGCTAAGGCCGCTCAACTGCTCAGTATGACGTGCACTGACCACCAGGGGGCAGACAGTTGACTGGTCGACAAGTTGCTATGACGTGCACTGACCACCAGGGGGCAGATGCTCCAACTGGCAGGTTAGCTTGCTGCTGGGGTCCGGCTGATTGGGACTGAGCGAGATGGGCTGGACATACCCTGGAGCCCTCCTGCATCCCTCCCCGGTCCCGATCGTGCACCAGTGGGGTCCCTCGACCTGGCCTGTGCCCTCTCGCAATCTGGGACCCCTCAGAGGATGTCGGAGAGCCGGTATTGGCCCGATCCTGCAGGCCAGCCCGAGGGACCCCACTGGTGCATGAATTCATGCACCGGGCCTCTAGTACAAAAATAAAAGAGGAGGAGGAGTGGCCCCGGGGAGGCAGAGGGTGCTGCGTTCCGGCGGGCGGGGCGGCCCTGGGCCTGAGGAAGGGGTGGGAGGGACGTGTCGGGTGGGGGAGGCGCACACGGAGTTACCTGGCCCTTGTAGGGGTAGGTGTCCTCGCCCATGATGCCCTTGTTGTAGCGGATGTACTCGAAGGCCTGGCTGGGGAGGCCCCTGCGAGAGGCACACAGAGTGGCAGGCGGGCCTGCAGGCCGGAGCTCCAGGACGCTCACCCCGCGGGGCCCGGCTGGGCCCGGCACAGGGCGTGTCAGGCAACCCTCCCTCCCCACCCGGGCCCTGGCTGGGCCCCTCCCAGGTCCCCTCGGAGCGCTGGGCGGGGCCTCCCGTCGGGACGTACCCCTGGCAGCCGTGGTTGTTGAAGTTCTGGGCGCAGTCCACCAGCTGCTGCTCCGCCTGTGGGAGCCAACACCGGCCGTGAGCGCGGTGGGGGCTCCGGCGCCCGGCGCCGAGCCGCCCGCGGAGCCACACCCACCGCCTCTGGGCCCGGAGACAGAACACGGCCCCGAAGGCAGGGGCCGTCCCTGTGTCTGAAGTGCCCACCCCCCAGCCGACTGGTGTGGGGAGGGGCTGGGCGTCTGTGGGCGTGCACATGCGTGTGGTCACGGGTCCGTGGTGGCACACGGCACAGGAAGGGGCCTGCTCCCCTTCTCTCCTGGCCCAGGTACCCACACGGGAGGGGGGCTGGCACGGCCTTCAGGGTGGGGCCCTCATGCCCAGCTCTGTGCTCTGCGGACAGCCGGGCGGCCTGGCATCCGTCGCTGAGGCCCGGGATCCGCACGAAGGCCCCGCCTGTGCCCCCCCCCCCGTGGCCAGCCGCTTACCAGTGAGAGCATCTTGCCCGTCTTGATGGCGATGGCGGACTCCAGGGCCCCCGTGGTGGAGAAGGTCCAGCAGCTGCCACAGCCGCCCTGGAGGGGGGAGGGGCCGTGACTGGGCACCCGCGTGAGGCCGCCCCTCGGGACCCGGGCTCCCGCCCACCTCCGTCCCTCTGACCCTCACCGCCACCTCCCATCGCATTCCACCCACAGTCCTAGCTTTAACCGCTCCCCAGGCCCGGCCCGTGTGGCTCCGTGGCTGAGCGTCGACCTAGGAACCAGGAGGTCACGGTTCGATTCCCGGTCAGGGCACATGCCCGGGTTGTGGGTTCGATCCCCAGTGTGGGGTGTGCAGGAGGCAGCCGGTCCATGATTCTCTCTCATCATGGAGGTTTCTCTCTCTCCCTCTCCCTTCCTCTCTGAGATCAATCCTATATAATAAAAGCCTAATATGCAAATCGACCGAACTGCAGAACGACCGGTTGCTATGACATGCACTGACCACCAGGGGGAAGGCGCTCAACACAGGGGGAGCTCCACTCAGCCAGAAGCCGGGCTCACAGCTGGCGAGCGCAGCGGCGGTGGTGGGAGCCTCTCCCGCCTCTGCAGCAGGTGGACATCCCCCGAGGGGTCCCGGACTGTGAGAGGACTCAGGGGACACCCCCCCCCAGTGCACGAATGTCATGCACCGGGCCTCTCATCTAATCTAATAATAGACAAATATGCAAATTGACCGCACCTTCGCTACACCTAAGCCACGCCCACCAACCAATCAGGACGAGTATGCAAATTGCCCCAACAAAGATGGCGGCTAATTTGCATATCAAGACAGTGTCGAAAGAAGCCAAGAGCTGCAAAGGGGAGTAAAGCTTCGAAGAAGCAAGCAAGCCAGGGGAGCGGGGGGGAGGAGAAGGGAGGAGCGAAGTCAGGGCTGTAGGCGAAGGGAAACGAAGGCGGACTGGAGGAGAAGGCGGGGCGGGCGGCAAGGGCGGAGCGGAGGCGGGGCCGGGGGCGAAGGGAAACGCGGGCAGGCTGGAGGAGAAGGCGGGGCCGGTGACAAGGGCGGGGCGGAGGTGGGGCCGGGGCCGAAGGGAAACGAAGGCGGGCTGGAGGAGAAGGCGGGGCCGGTGACAAGGGCGGGGCGGGGGCGGAGGGAAACGCGGGCGGGCTGGAGGAGAAGGTGAGGCGGGCGGCAAGGGCGGGGCGGAGGCGGGGCTGGAGGAGAAGGTGAGGCGGGTGACAAGGGCGGGGCGGAGGCGGGGCCGGGGGTGAAGGGAAACGCGGGCGGGCTGGAGGAGAAGGCGAGGCGGGCGGCAAGGGAGGAACGGAGGCGGGGTAGAGTGCAGCAGGAAATCCCATTGCAGGAATTTTCCTGCAACGGGAAAGCTAGTAAAGATATATTTGCCGAAACCGGTTTGGCTCAGTGGATAGAGCGTCGGTCTGCGGACTGAAAGATCCCGGGTTCGATTCCGGTCAAGGGCATGTACGTTGGTTGCGGGCACATCCCCAGTGGGGGGGGTGTGCAGGAGGCAGCTGGTCGATGTTTCTCTCACATCGATGTTTCTAACTCTCTGTCCCTCTCCCTTCCTCTCTGTAGAAAATCAATAAAATATATTTAAAAAAAAAAAAAGATATATTTGAGTCCTAACCGGTGTGGCTCAGTGGATAGAGCGTCGGCCTGCCGACTGAAAGGTCCCGGGTTCGATTCCGGTCAAGGGCATGCACCTTGGTTGCGGGCACATCCCTAGAAGGGGGTGTGCAGGAGGCAGCTGATGGATGTTTCTCTCTCATCAATGTTTCTAACTCTCTCTCCCTCTCCCTTCCTCTCTCTAAAAAATCAATAAAATATATTAAAAAAAAAAAGATATATTTGAAAAACAAACAACCCCCATCAACTCCCCACACCCTACCTGAGGCTGCCCAGGCCCAGCCGGCCTGTCTGTCTCCTAGACAACCCCCCCAACACACACCCAGACACCTGACCCCACCTGTCCCGCCCCGTCCTTCCACCCCAGCAGCCTCTGCTGTGCCCCTGCCGCTGCCCGGCCTCCTCGCCCACGGTCCCCGCTCCCCGTGGCGGCCCTGCCCCCCAGCCCTGTGCCCGGGCGGTGCCGTCCTCTCTGTACCCCGGTTTCATCACCTGTTTAACGGAAGGACGGTGCTTGCCTCACGGGGCTGCGGAGGGGCGGGGCGATAAGGCCCTGCCCGCCCCCGGTTCGCCACGGGGCTCGGCGTTGGCGCTCGGGATGGGGTGGGGGCGGGGGGCCGGGCGTACCTGGTTTTTCACTTTGGAGACAAAGTGGCCTTTCTTCCTCCAGTCCACAGAGGGCGGGTAGGGGCCTCGGCCCCGGAGGTAGTTACTCTTGGTGGCCGAGCAGTTCTGCAACAACAAATGCAACCTTTTAAAAAAATTTATTTATTTATTTTTAAATATATTTAATTGATTTTTTTTACAGAGAGGAAGGGAGAGGGAGAGAGCCAGAAACATCGATGAGAGAGAAACATTGATCCGCTGCCTCCTGCACACCCCCTACTGGGGATGTGCCCGCAACCAAGGTACATGTCCTTGACCGGAATCGAACCCGGGACCCTCCAGTCCGCAGGCTGACGCTCTATCCACTGAGCCACACCGGTGAGGGCAAACCCAACCTTTTTCACAGAAATACGGGTCCTTAAAATGGAATCCCCGCCCGCCCGGCCGGCGTGGCTCAGTGGTTGAGCGTGGACCTGTGAACCAGGAGGTCAGGGTTCGATTCCCGGTCGGGGCACATGCCCAGGTTGCGGGCTCGATGTGTGGGAAGCCGCCTACTGTCTTCGCTAGCAGAGAGGCGTGGACAAGGAGCCCGGAAGGCTGGTGACCCTTGAGCCCTGGCAAAGGTCAGAGCTATGCACCCACTGTGTAGAGGAGACCACGGTGGCTGAAGCAACTTCCCCACCCGACGGTCATGTAAATCCTTCCTGGTGAAATAGTCTGCCTGTTGCCGAGACCGGTGTGGCTCAGTGGATAGAGCGTCGGCCTGCGGACTGAAGGGTCCCGGGTTCGATTCCGGTCAAGGGCATGGACCTTGGTTGCGGGCACATCCCCAGTCGGGGGCGTGCAGGAGGCAGCTGATGGATGTTTCTCTCTCATCAATGTTTCTAACTCTCTATCCCTCTCCCTTCCTCTCTGTAAAAATCAATAAAATATATTTAAAAAAAAAAAAAAAAGATAGTCTGCGTGTTACTGGAATTGCCTGCCTGAGGGCAATCGGTGGAGCCCAAATTGAATAAAAGGATGGTGAGGCCGGAGCTCAAGGGGCGTCCTCCTGGGCTCCCGCCTGGCCCCCCGATTTCCAAATTATTATTTCTTGTCTCGTCTCTTTTATTTGCGTGTGGCCTCTTCCCCAGATCCCGAACCCAGAACCACGCGGGACCTGGGTCTACTCATCGATCCCCTGTGGGGGGTGTGCAGGAGGCCGCCGATCCGTGATTCTCTCTCATCATGGATGTTTCTCTCTCTCTCTCTCTCTCCCTTCCTCTCTGACATCAACCTGGATTTCAGGTAGAGGAAGACTAGCTCTGGGGTGTACGTCCCATCAAGGCTCAGGATACACTTGTGCTAAAATATCATCCTTTTTTCCCTTTTCATCTGAAATTTCACTTTTAGCCGGGCATCTGCATGTTACCTGGCAACCCTACGTTCAGGGTCTGCATCGCTGAGGCCGGAGCGTGGGCTGAGGGGCTGCTGGGAGCTGGCCTCTCGGGCCCCGCCATGGACCCGGCCCCCCCCCGCCCCCCCGCCAGCGGCGGCCGGGTCAGCCGGGGGGAGAGGGGGACCGTACGGTTATTCCCAAGGTCGGAGCGAAAGGACTCGGGGTCGGTCACGGCGCAGGGCACCCACCTGAGGCTCTGACCACAGGTACTTGTGCTTAAATTCCGCGAAGGTCATGTCTGAAAATGGGTTTATTCCCACTGAACAAAAGGAGAGAAAAACAAAGGCCAAAATGAAAAATGGAAACAAAAGACCAAGATGTGAGCACGAAGAGAGAAACAGAGAACGGGAGGAGCCCCGTGCTCCCTGGGTCCGCTTTATGCTACATTTATCAATGTCATAACGGAGGGCCCCAAGGTCAGCTCAGTGCCCCAAGGTCAGGTCAGTGCCCAAGGTCAGGTCAGTGCCCAAGGTCAAGGTCAACTCAGTGCCCCAAGGTCAGGTCAGTGCCCCAAGGTCAACTCAGTGCCCCAAGGTCAGGTCAGTGTCCCGAGGTCAACTCAGTGCCCCAAGGTCAGCTCAGTGCCCCAAGGTCAGGTCAGTGCCCCAAGGTCAGCTCAGTGCCCCAAGGTCAGGTCAGTGCCCCAAGGTCAACCCAGTGCCCCAAGGTCAGCTCAGTGTCTCGAGGTCAATTCAGTGCCCCAAGGTCAGGTCAGTGCCCCGAGGTCATTTCAATGCTCCAAGGTCAACTCAGTGCCCCGAGGTCAGGTCAGTATCCCAAGGTCAGCTCAGTGCCCCAAGGTCAGGTCAGTGTCCCGAGGTCAACTCAGTGCCCCAAGGTCAGGTCAGTGCCCCAAGGTCAGGTCAGTGCCCAAGGTCAGGTCAGTGCTCCAAGGTCAGCTCAGTTCCCCAAGGTCAGGTCAGTGCCCCGAGGTCAACTCAGTGCCCCAAGGTCAGGTCAGTGTCCCGAGGTCAACTTAGTACCCCAAGGTCAGGTCAGTGTCCCAAGGTCAACTCAGTGCCCCGAGGTCAGGTCAGTATCCCGAGGTCAGGACAGTGTCCCAAGGTCAACTCAGTGCCCCAAGGTCAACTCAGTGCCCCAAGGTCAAGCCTGGCTGTGCCTCAGAATCCCCCTGGGGGCCCTGGCCAGTGAGGCTCAGTGGATGGAGCATCGGCCAGGGGACCAAAGGGTCCCGGGTTCGATTCCGGTCCAGGGCATGTACCCTGGTTGCAGGCTCCTCCCCGGCCCGGGGCCCTGGTTGGGGCACGTGCAGGAGGCAACCCATTGATGTGTCTCTCTCACATCGATGTTTCTCTCTCTCTCTCTCCCCCTCCCGTCCACTCTCCCTAAAACCAATGGGAAAATATCCTCGGGGAGGATGTTTTTAAAAAGAAAAAAATCTTCTAAAAGATAATAATCGGAAGGAGCGGTGTCACTGACGAGGGTGTTCCCTCTCCCCCGAGGGAGCCAGACCTGCAGTCCCCCCCCCGCCCCCCATCACGTACTTTTATACGTGTGGTTCCTGGCGTTGTGGGCCGCGATCCTCCTCCGGTTGTTGGCGAAGGTCTGCAGCCTGTGCTGGTACTCGGCCGTGCTGTACGCCTTCTGGTGCTAAAACAGAAGCCGCAGCGCTCAGCCCCAAGTCCGGGGCCGGGCGGCTCAGTCCCGGGGGCCGGGCGGCTCAGTCCCGGGAACCAGACGGCTCAGTCCCGGGGGCCGGACGGCTAAGTCCCAGGGGCTGGACGGCTCAGTCCCGGGGGCCGGACGGCTAAGTCCCTGAACCGGACGGCTAAGTCCCGGGAACCGGACGGCTAAGTCCCTGAACCGGACGGCTAAGTCCCGGGGGCCAGACGGCTCAGTCCCGGGGGCCGGACGGCTAAGTCCCTGAACCGGGCGGCTAAGTCCCGGGGGCCTGGCGGCTAAGTCCCTGAACCGGATGGCTCAGTCCCGGGAACCGGACGCGGCTCCCGAAGGGGTCGGCACTCTTTCCTAAGAGTTTGGTGGGTGGAGGGTATTTTTGCTGACAGCCATTCTCAGGCCTGACCCCAGGCAGCTGTGTCTGCCGTCCGGGGTCTCAGACGCCAACATCAGGACATTACAGGGCAACTCCCAGCCCCCAGGGACCTGCGGCCAGGATGGAGCCCAGGAGGCCACCTGAACGCCCCCCACACACACCCCAGGGGCCCCGGAACAGGGACCTGCCCGTGCCGTCAGCCGTGGGCACCCCTGCTGGTGCTGGTCAAGTTTACGGCAAAGTGCCCAGCCGGCGTGGCTCAGCGGTTGAGCCTCGACCTAGGAACCAGGAGGTCAGGGTTCGATTCCCGGTCAGGGGCACATGCCCGGGTGGCAGGCTCCATCCCCAGTGTGGGGTGTGCAGGAGGCAGCCGATCCAGGATTCTCTCTCCTCATGGATGTCTCTCTCTCTCTCTCCCCGTCTTCCTTCCTCTCTGAAATCAATCTACACTAATAAAAGAGAAACATGCAAATTACCGTCACTCCGCTACGCTCAACAGCCAATCAGAGTGGGCATGCAAATTAACCTGAAAAGATGGCGGCAGCCCAGCCCCCCAGCCGCTCCGGGGCCTGTGGGAGTTGGAGAAGTCGGGCACCAGTGCCTGAGGCCCGGGAGACAGAGTTCTGGATTGTGAAGGGATGTCCGACCGCCGGTTATCCCCTGAGGGGTCCCAGATTGGAGAGGGTGCAGGCTGGGCTGAGAGACCCCCCCCCCACTCCACGCCCCGTGCATGAATTTCGTGCACTGGGCCACTAGTAAAAATATATTAAAAAAACTACCCCAAATGTAGAATGAACCCCGAGGCTTGCAAGGCTGGCTGCCGCCCACGTCCCTCCTGGGGACTCAGCCGCCCCTTCCCCTCAGATGGGAAGACCCGGAGGCCACGGCTGGAAACCCCCATCCCCTCTTCCCCCTCCCCCCCACCCACTGCCTCCCATCTGGCAGGGCCTGGCCAGAGAACAGGAAGCGCCGAGGCATGAGAAACCTCAGAAAGAAGAAGTTGGGTACTGACCTGCAGCATCCACGACTTAAAGCGAACCGTCTCTGCGGAAAGAGAAAGATGAGTTAGGCGCCGGGCGGGAGGCGTGTGCAATGATCTGTGTCCTTCTCTGCAGGAGACTCTCAATAAGGAGTTAATTTAAAAAATCTACATACATCCTCCCAGCCAGCGTGGCTCCGTGGCTGAGCATTGACCTAGGAACCAGGAGGTCAAGGTTAGATTCCCGGTCAGGGCACAGGCCCGGGTTGCGGGCTCCATCCGCAGTGTGGGGTGTGCAGGAGGCAGCCAATCCGTAATTCTCTCTCATCATGGATGTTTCTCTCTCTCTCCCTCTCCTTCCTCCCTGAAATCAATAAAAATACACACTGAGTGGCCAGATGATGATGAACTCTGAATGCATAATCATCTGGCCACTCAGTGTACATCCTATATAATAAAAGGCTAATATGCAAACTGTCCCCTCGACCAGGAGTTGGACCAGCAGGCAGGCTGGCCAACCGCCCATGTCCCCTCCCCCTGGCCAGGCTGGCCGGACCCCACCCATGCACGAATTCATGCACCGGGCCTCTAATATATACACACACTGAGTGGCCAGATTATTAGGTGTTTAGAGATCATAATAATCTGGCCACTCAGGGTATATTTTAAAAGAAATCTATATACTCCCAACGATGTGCAATTTTTACGAGGAAAGTATCGAGAGTACGTGTCCTAGACTTTGCACAATCCCCGTGGTCTGTGTCACCGCCACTCAGCTCGGCCCTGGCCACGCCGCTGGGTGTGTTCCCGCTAAACCCTATTTACAGCCCTGGCCGGTGCGGCTCAGTGGATAGAGCGCCGGACTGCGGACTGAAAGGTCCCGGGTTCGATTCCAGTCAAGGGCATGTGCCTGGGTTTTGGGCTCAATCCCCAGTTGGGGGCATGCAGGAGGCAGCCAATCAATGATTCTCTCTCATCATTGATGTTTCTATCTCTCTCTCTCTCCCTCGCTCTCTGAAATCAATAAAAACATATATTTTTTAAAAAATTTAAAAATAAACCCTATTTACAAACATGGGCCTGCCCATTGTGTGTGGGCCCCTCCCTGTCTACCCCCACCCCCTGATGTTTAAGTTCTCTAAAAATTCATTTCTTTTTAACCCTCACCCCAGGGTATTTTTCCCCCATTTATTTTTAGAGAGAGAGGAAGTGAGAGGGAGAGACAGAAAGAAACATCGATGTGAGTGAAACACATTGACTGGTTCCCTCCTGCACGCGCTCCAGACGGCCAGGGCCTGGGCCGGGGAGGGGCCCGCAAGCCAACCGAGGTACATGCCCTTGACCGGCATCGAACCCGGGACCCTTTGGTCCACAGGCAGGTTTTGCAGATGCTCTGTCCACTGAGCCACACCGGCCAAGGCTCTAAGCATTCATTTCATTTTTATTTTATTATTTTAAAAAATATTTTATTGATTTTTTACAGAGAGGAAGGGAGAGGGAGAAACATCGATGAGAGAGAAACATCGATCAGCTGCCTCCTGCACGCCCCCTACTGGGGATGTGCCCGCAACCAAGGTACATGCCCTTGACCGGAATCAAACCTGGGACCCTTCAGTCCGCAGGCCGACGCTCTATCCACTGAGCCAAACTGGTTAGGGCTATTTTTATCTTTTAAAAAATATATTCCTTTATTGATTTCAGAGAGGAAGGGAGAGGGAGAGAGAGAGAAACATCCAGAATGAGAGAGAATCATGGATTGGCTGCCTCCTGCATGCCCCCCAACTGGGGATCGAACCCACAACCCGGGCATGTGCCCTGACCGGGAATCGAACCCGGGACCCTTCAGTCCGCAGACTGATGCTCTATCCACTGAGCCACACCGGCCAGGGCAAGTCCTGGTGATTTAACACCCAGCCCCAGTCACACGGACAGCCCCTTCCTGGCAGCGTCGGACGTCTTACACAGTTCCTCTTCCCCCTAAACCCCATCTGCACCCACACGTGCCTCAGAACTTCGCCCCAAGGGACCATCTGTCTGTACCCGATCTCTGGCCGTCACCTCGCTTCGTGCAACAGGACAAAACAGGACAAAACATGTATATTTCCGTCGTGTTTAACCCCCTCCCGCCCCCCCCCCCCCCCGTGACCCATGGGGCTCGGAATGGTATAAAGATTTGCTCTGGGCCCTAGCCGGTGTGACTCAGTGGATAGAGCGTAAGCCTGCGGACTGAGGGGTCCCAGGTTTGATTCCCAGTCAAGGGCACATGCCCGAGTTGCGGGCTCGATCCCCAGTGGGGGGCGTGCAGGAGGCAGCCAATCTATGATTCTCTCTCATCATTGGTGTTTCTCTCTCTCTCCCTCTCCCTTCTGACATCAATAAAAATAAAATAACAATAAGCCATGAAAACATTATTGCTTATGTTGGGACCAGGAAGGCCATTTAAAAAAAAAAAATCTTTCTTGTTGAAAGTATTACACACTCATGTCTTCTTTTTCCCCCCATGGACCCCCTCCAGCCCATTCCCACCCCCATCCCCCACCCCAAGCCCTCATCTCCCCACTGTCTGTGTCGGGGGCCATGCATACACCGAGTGGCCAGATGATGATGATCTCTGAACGCATAATAATCTGGACACTCAGTGTATGTATATATATTATATTAGAGGCCCGGTGCATGAATTCGTGCATGGGTGGGGTCCGGCCAGCCTGGCCAGGGGGAGGGGACATGGGCGGTTGGCCGGCCTGCCTGCTGGTCGAACTCCTGGTCGAGGGGACAATTTGCATATTAGCCTTTTATTCTATAGGATATACACTGAGTGGCCAGATGATTGTGCGTCCAGAGATCATCATCATCTGCCCACTCAGGGTAAGTGCATACAAGGTCCTGGGCGGATTGCGTCCCACCCACCGCCCTCCCGCTCGGCAAGGCCATTTTTAGCACAGTGTTGCTCAATGCCAGGCATTCCTCGCCCCGCCCGAATCACATGGCGCCCTAACACTCAGCCCTGCTCCTGGGACCCCATCAGCTGACACCCCTGAGGCCCTGGCCCCTGAAAATCAGCTTCCTTCCCTGAAGCACGGACCCAGCCTGGACCTGTCGAGGGCCCGGAAGTCGGGGGCCTGGGAAGGGACCCCCCCCAGTCTGTGCGGGATCCCCTGGAATTTCCTTATGTCCCCCTGCGGATCCGCGCCCCCCCCGCCCCCCCAGTTTGAAGACCTCTGCTGTACAGAATCTAGATCTCGCTCTGGGGGTCACAGACCCGTCCCGGAAACCTGGGGGGACATGCACGGCCCCCCAACTCCTGCCCCGAGGCGGGCTTCAGAGGGAGGTCTGCAGGCCGGGTCACGGGCAGCTGCGGGTCTCAGAGGAGGCTCGGGACTGGCGTTGGGAAAAGGTGGAATTGGGGGAACACCGGCTGGCGTTTGCTGGCCGCTGGGGGGTTTTAAAAGCAACACGTGGAGCCCTGGCTGGTGTGGCTCAGTGGATAGAGCATTGGACTGTGGACTGGAAGGTCCCGGGTTCGATTCCGGCCAAGGGCACATGCCTGGGTTGCGGGCTCGATCCCCAGTAGGGGGCGTGCAGGAGGCAGCCGATCCATGATTCTCTCTCATCATGGATGTTTCTCTCTCTCCCTCTCCCTTCCTCTCTGAAATCAGTAAAAATATTTTTTTAAGAATGAACACGTGGGTGTGAAAACCCGGGATATGGGAGGTCAGTGGGAGAAGCCAGGGAAACCCCGGGGCGGGGCCCCAACCCCAGCTACACCCATCGCCACAGACCGTGATTTAGGGAAGAAGGGTCCTGGGGGGGGCAGGGGGGGAGGGCCGCCTGGGGACGGTCTAGAACAGGGGTCACCAAACTGGCCTGCTTCCTGATTTTATCCCATTTTTCCAGGTCTTTTTTTTAAATCCTCACCCGAGGATATTTTTTCCATTGATTTACAGAGAGAGTGGAAGGGAGAGGGAGAGAGAGAGAAACATCGATCAGCTGCCTCCTGCACACCCCCCACTGGGGATGTGCCCGCAACCAAGGTACATGCCCTTGACCGGAATCGAACCTGGGACCCTTCAGTCCGCAGGCCGACGCTCTATCCACTGAGCCACACCGGTCAGGGCTGCATGAGCCTCTTTATTGAAAATATATTTTTATTGATTTCAGAGAGGAAGGGAGAGGGAGAGAGAGAGAGACACATCGATGTGAGAGACACACACCCATTGGCTGCCTCCTGCACGCCCCCTGCCCAGGGCTAGGGATGGAGCCTGCCACCGAGGTACGTGCCCTGGACCAGAATGGAACCCGGTATCGGTTGAGCGCTATCCACTGAGCCACACTGGCCGGGGCCCGTGTTTAGGGTTTTGGCCGGTTGGGGGGACATTAGAGTGTGTGGTCCCCGGAAATCATCGGAGAACTCAGATTCCGGCGCCCACAGTGCTGGCCGAGGGAGGCAGGACCCCACCCAGGTTACCTACGTCTGTGGCTGGGTTAGGGGGCTGCCACGGGACCCGCCCCATGGCCCCCCGAGCCCCCCATATTTACCCTCCATCCGGCCTTGCATAGGAGAGGTGTGCGCAGCCCAGCCCTGGAGTTAGAGGGGTGCCTGGGCCCCCCTCCCCGGGGCAGGCCTCCCCACCAGGGCCAGGCACAGTTCTGGGGGTGGGGGGGCGGCTGGGTCCCGGTTTGCAGGATTGGGGTTTTTCTAGTTTGAATGGGGTCGGGGGGAGGAAGGCAGGGTCCTAGGCGGGCCGGACCCAGCCTCAGAGATCTCCTCCTGCCCGAGGGGGGGAGGCAGGGGGCCTGGGGGGGTGGGGGTGGGGGTGGCTGAGGCCCAGCGCAGGGCGGGCAGTGGGGGAGGAGGGGCTGGGTTGGGGGGGGGAGCAGCTCAAAGGGGAGCCCTGGGGCTCGCCTGGACCCCGGGAGCCCCCCGTGTTCAGGGCTGAAGCTGCCGTCCCTCCACGCAGCCGGGAGTCCCGCCCCTTCTGCCCACGGGCCGGGGCGCGCCTGGGGATTCCCGGCGCCGGGTCTGCCGGGAGCGGCCGGGAAGGCCCCGCGGGCGCAGATCGGAGCCCCCCCCCCCCGCCACCCCCCTGTACCCCCAGGTCGGGGTGGAGGGCACAGGGGGCTGCGGGCTCCCCCGGCACCCTCGCCTCTGCACCCCGCTGGGAGGGGGCGCCCTGGGCACCCGTCCCCCGCTCCTCGCGTCGCGCACCCCCCTCCTCCCAGCGCGGCGCACCCTTCCCGTCCCGACCCAGCGCCCGAGGCCGACGGGGGCTCCCGACGCGGGGTCCCCCCTGCCTCGCCCAGGGCGCGGGTCTGGATTTCGGGCCCCGGCCCCCTCCCCGCACCCCTCTGTCCCCCGCTTTGCACGCCTCCCCCCCCGCCCCGCACGCACCTGGGAAGCCCACGAACAGCCCGGCGGCGCCGTGGGTCAGGGCGCCCAGCAGCCAGGCCCCCGCGCAGAGCAGCGGCAGCGCGGACCACATCGCGGCGGCGGCGGCTCCGGCTCTGCTCCGCGCGCCGAGGTCCGGCTGCGGGCCAAGCGCGGGGGCGTGGCCTGGCGGGGGCGGGGCCTGGCGGGGGCGTGGCCTGGTGGGGGCGGTGCTCCCGGCTCTGCTCCGGGCTCAGGGAAGTGGGGGCGGGGTCTGGGTGAGTGGATGGATGGATGGATGGATGGATGGATGGATGGATGGATGGATGGGTGGATGGATGGATGGATGGATGGATGGATGGATGGATGGATGGATGGATGGATGGATGGATGGATGGGTGGATGGGTGGATGGATGGATGGATGGATGGGTGGGTGGGTGGATGGATGGGTGGGTGGATGGAAGGAAGGATGGATGGGTGGATGGATGGGTGGGTGGATGGGTGGGTGGATGGATGGATGGATGGGTGGGTGAATGGATGGATGGATGGGTGGATGTGTGGGTGGATGGATGGATGGATGGATGGAAGGATGGATGGATGGATGGATGGATGGATGGATGGATGGATGGATTGGTGGATGGATGGATGGATGGGTGGGGGGATGGATGGATGGATGGATGGATGGATGGAAGGATGGGTGGATGGATGGATGGATGGGTGGATAAATGGATGGATGGGTGGGTGGGTGGATGGATGGTTAGATGGAAGGATGGATGGATGGGTGGATGGATGGATGGATGGGTTGATGGATGGATGGGCAGGTGGGTGAGTGATGGGTGGGTGGATGGATGGAAAGATGGATGGATGGATGGAAGGATGGGTGGATGGACAGATGGATGGATGGGTGGATGGATGTAGAGATGAGTAACCAGAGAGTTTGTAGAGTGAGGAAGGAGTGAATGCAGGAGGTGCATAAGGCTATCCCTGGAGACCTTCTATGATACATCCCTGTCCCACTTGGAAATGCCCCTCCCCACCCCGTTCCTCATCAGCTGGCCGGTGAGCCCGTCCCGCACTCAGCTCCGCCCCATCCCTTCCCTCCTGCCCGTCCTCTCCCCGCCATGGGCACATCCTCTTCCTGAACTTCCCGACGCCTGCTCCTCCGCGCACACGGTCCTGCATGCCCTTCACCTGCCGGGGGCGTGACGCTGAGCTGTACCCGTGTGGCCGCGAGCCTGAGCGGTCAGCGCCTGGGCCGTCCTGGCGGCTAAATATTTTGAAAATCGTGTTTCCTGCCCAGCCAGTGTGGCTCAGGGGTTGAGCATCCATCTATGAGCCAGGAGGTCAGGGTTTGATTCCCGGTCAGGGTCCATGCCCGGGTTGTGGGCTCCATCCCCAGTGTGGGGCGTGCAGGAGGCAGCCGATCCATGATTCTCTCTCATCATGGGTGTTTCTCTCTCTCCCTCTCCCTTCCTCTCTGAAGTAAGTTAAAAGCTATTTAAGAAAAAGAAAAGAAAATCGTGTTTCCTGTATCTTGCCCTCCTCCGTGGCCGGGTGCGAAGCGGGCAGGCCGCCACCCTCAGGCGATGTTACTGTTCACTCCTGTCCGGAGTCCGAGCGTCAGAGGCTGCGGCTCTGCAGGGGACAGCTGAGGGGCTCTGGGCGGAGCGGGGGAGGGGGGGGGAGGTGCTGCACTGGCCTCCTGACACGCCCGGGGGCCAGGAGGGCTCTGAGAGGGGGCGGGCAACAGAGGGACCCTGA
Organism: Eptesicus fuscus; assembly: GCF_027574615.1. Lineage (NCBI taxonomy): Eukaryota > Metazoa > Chordata > Mammalia > Chiroptera > Vespertilionidae > Eptesicus > Eptesicus fuscus. Next base: position 963,418 of record NC_072497.1, read on the forward strand.
GCAACAGCCCCTGCCCCCTGCCCCCAGCCCCCTGACCCCTGCCCCCTGCCCCTGCCCCCTGCCCCTGCCCCCTGCCCCTGCCCCCTGCCCCTGCCCCCTGCCCCCTGCCCCTGCCCCTGCCCCCTGCCCCTGCCCCCAGCCCCCTGACCCCTGCCCCTGACCCTGCCCCCTGCCCCTGCCCCCTGCCCCCTGCCCCTGCCCCTGCCCCCTGCCCCTGCCCCCAGCCCCCAGCCCCCTGACCCCTGGCCCCTGACCCTGCCCCCTGCCCCCTGCCCCCTGCCCCCTGCCCCTGCCCCCTGCCCCCTGCCCCTGCCCCCTGCTCCTGCCCCCTGCCCCCTGCTCCTGCCCCCAGCCCCCTGACCCCTGGCCCCTGACCCTCCCCCCTGCCCCCTGCTCCTGCCCCTGCCCCCTGCCCCTGCCCCTGCCCCCTGCTCCTGCCCCCTGCCCCCAGCCCCTGCCCTCTGCTCCTGCCCCTGCCCCTGCCCCCTGCCCCCTGCTCCCTGCCCCCTGCCCCTGCCCCCTGCCCCCTGCCCCCTGCCCCCAGCCCGCTGCTTCCTGTCCCCTGCCCCTGCCCCCAGGCCCCTGCCCCCTGCCCCTGCCCCCTGCCCCTGCCCCCTGCCCCTGCCCCCAGCTCCTTGACCCCTGGCCCTGCCCCCTGCCCCTGCCCCCAGGCCCCTGCCCCTCCCCCCTTCCTCCTGGCCCTGCCCCCTGCATGAGCTGGGCCTTCCCGCCGCCCTTCCCGGCAGGGAGAAGTGAGCCCTGAGTGTTTCTGGGCCATGAGTCACGCGTGTGGGTCCTAATTGCCCAGTGAACACACCTGCTGGCGTGAGCGATGATAAGAGCTGATAAAGGGCCGCGGGAGGAGCTGGAATCAGGCCGGGCCAGAAGGAGCCCCAGCGATTTCGCCATCCCCGCCCGGGTGCTGGCACCTGCGGGTGACTCCCGGCCGGACACCCAGGGCCCTGCCAGCCCCTCCCACCCGCTCCCCGGTCTCCACCCGACCCCTGCGCGGGGCTGTCACTCATCGAGTCACGCCGCCCTCCCCTCCCCTCAGCCAGGATCCCGGCTGTCCCCCCCGCACACACTCCCCCACAGGCCCAGTTAGAGACACTTTTCTGACCAGCAACCCCCCTCCCCCCTTTTAAAAAAAACATGGTTGAGCATCCACCTAGGAACCAGGAGGTCAGGGTTCGATTCCCGGTCAGGGCACAGGCCCGGGTTGCGGGCTCCATCCCCAGCGGGGGGCGTGCAGGAGGCAGCCGATCCATGATTCTCTCTCATCATGGATGTTTCTATCTCTCTCTCCCTTCCTCTCTGAAATCAATAAAAATATATATATTACAAAAAAAAACTCGGGCCCTAACCGGTGTGGCTCAGTGGATAGAGCGTCAGCCTGCGGACTGAAGGGTCCCGGGTTCGATTCTGGTCAGAGGCATGTACCTTGGTTGCGGGCACATCCCCAGTAGGGAGTGTGCAGGAGGCAGCTGATCGATGTTTCTCTCTCATCGATGTTTCTAGCTCTCTCTCCCTCTCCCTTCCTCTCTGAAATCAATTGCAGAGGGAGAGAGAGATAGAAACATCAATGAATCAACGATGAGAGAGAATCATCGATCGATCGGCTGCCTCCTGCACGCCCCACACTGGGGATGGAGCCCACAGCCCGGGCATGTGCCCTGACCGGGAATCGAACCCTGACCTCCCGGTTCATACGTGGGTCGAGGCTCAGCCCCTGAGCCCCACCCGGATGGGTTCCTGTTGTTTGTTGCTAACTGGGGTGATGAAATCGACGGAACATACAATTAAGCAATCTGAGATGTGCCATTCAGACTCCTCCCATCAGCTGGCCTGACTGGTGTCCGGTCACGAGGACTCTCCCTTCAGCTCCTCCCCTTATTTGTTTTTCTTGGGGTTCAGTTCACATAACGTGCAATCAAGCATTTTAAAGTGTTTCCTTCTGGGGCGTTGAGTGCCGTCACGGTGTTGTGCAACCACCCCCTCTCTTTATATTTTAAATATATTTTACTGATTTTTTACAGAGAGGAAGGGAGAGGGAGAGAGAGCTAGAAACATCGATGAGAGAGAAACATCCATCAGCTGCCTCCTGCACCCCCCCCCCCCCCCCCACTGGGGATGTGCCCGCAACCAAGGTGCATGCCCTTGACCGGAATCGAACCCGGGACCCTTCAGTCGCAGGCCGAAACTCTATCCACTGAGCCACACCAGTCAGGGCTGGGGTCAACTTTAAAAAATATATATATTTGTATTGATTGCAGAGAGGAAGGGAGAAGGAGCGAGAGAGAGAAACATCCATGATGAGAGAGAATCATGGATCGGCTGCCTCCGGCACGCCCCAACCCGGGCCTGTGCCCTGACCGGGAATCGAACCCTGACCTCCTGGTTCCTAGGTCGACGCTCAACCGCAGAGCCAGCCGGCCGGGCCATCATGATCTTTAAAGTTTCCCCAAGGCTCAGAGTCAGGAATGCAGCCGTATTGCCACCCGTGTGTGGGGGCCCTCGCGTCGGGATCTCGATCATTCAGAAGTGTGCCGAGGGGTGCCGTTGGCCAGGAAGTTTGAGAACTGCGGTGCAGGGTGGTGGCTGAGGTGGGAGGGGCTGTCGCCGGCTGCAGGGTGAGCAGGAGGATGCCCTCGCCGGGACCCGGTGACCCCGTGGAGGTGGCGGCACGGTGACCTCCGGGGTTCCGGCTGGCACACCCGGGCGGGGCGGGTGCGGGTGGAGGTGACGAGGTCAGCGGGTCCAGCTGAGTGTGAGGCGGCGGAAGGGCACCCACGTGGGGGTGGCTTCCGGGTCCTGGGCAGCGAGGGCCTGGAGCCTGCAGGGCGGTGAGGGCTGGAGCTGGAACGGGGGGGCTCCTTGCTTTGTGAGTGTCGCCCCCTTGCTGGGCACGCGCCCTCGGCGGTCAGGGAGTCAGGCCCGGGGTCGGGTGTGTGTGTGTGTGTGCGTGAGGGTGCGTGTGTGTGCATGTGGGTGCGTGTGTGTGCATGTGGGTGCGTGTGGGTGCGCGTGGCCGTGTGTGGTGAGGTGTGGACACCACACGCAGGGCCTGATGATGCCTGGGTGGCACCTCACGTTCCTGTGACAGCCACCACCTGGCCTCCGGCCCCCACGGCATCGAGGCCTCCGCAGGCACCGTTGGGAAAGGGACGAGGATCGGTAAGCACAGGGCGAGGCCCGGCCAGTGTGGCTCAGTGGATAGAGCGTCGGCCTGCGGACTCTCTATCCCTCTCCCTTCCTCTCTGTAAAAAAAAGAAAAAAAAAATTAAGAAAATATATTATTGATTCCAGAGAGGAAGGGAGAGGGAGAGAGAAACATCAATGATGAGAGAGAATCATCGATTGGCTGCCTCCTGCACACCCCCGACTGGGGATGGAGCCCACAACCGGGGCCTGTGCCCTGACCCGGAAGCGAACCCTGACCTCCTTCCTGGTCGACGCTCAACCACTGAGCCACACTGGCCGGGCTAGAAATTGTTTGCAGCCATTAAACTGTGGAGTGATTCTTTCCTGGCCCCACAGGTAACGGAAGCCACCTCCCTGGAGAGACTGGGAGTCCCCACAAGCAGGACCGTGTCCTCGTCCCTTGGGGTCTGGTCCCAACGCCCCTCCAACCCTCCCCCCCAATAGAGACCGAGTGCCCCCCACGTCCTGGGCGGGAATGAAGGACACCCACCCAAACTCACTGTTCACCCTGAGATAGAATAGATTTATTTAGCAAGAGGTAATCAGGAAACATTGATCTTTACAAAAATGGAAAGTTCTTTTTCTGTGTTTTTTTGTTTTTTTCTCCAAACGAGCCGGACGTGGGAAGAGTGTGTGGGACTGGACACAGAATCCTCAAACCAGTGGGTATTGCTCACGCAGGCGTGGCCCGGGGCCGCCACGGCGCCTGCCCCCCCGCCCCCCATCCCGTGTCCCGTGTAGAAAACTGGGTCGTGCTCGCAGGGCTGGCACTGGGGGTTCGGGCTCCTGCGAGGGGCCTTCGGGAGGACGGCCGTGGCGGGCACACACACGCGGGGACGGGTTCTAATCGCTGCGGCGGGAGCTACTGTCACGAGGCAGAGACGGACTGGGAGCATCTCACGAAGCTGGGGGGCGGGGGGGCCACGAGGCGTCTGACGGAGGAGAAGTGGCGTGTGCGTGTGCGCGTGTGTGCATGTGTGTGTGTGCGTGTTCCGGCTTGCAGCGACCTGGGGCAGCGATCGGTGGGCAGGCGTCGACTTGGCGATGTGACTCTTTTCCTTGTTGAGTTTCGGGGCCTCGTGCCCGCTGTCCGTCCGTCCGTCCGTCTGTCCGGTGTGATTCCCAGAGCGAAGGACGACGGGTGCCCGGGTGGGGTGTCGGTGCGGCGGAGCCTGGGTCTCCCCGGGTGGGGATGGGGCGGGGGGACCCCCTGCGTCCAGGGGCCTGGGAGACAGGGAGCGACGAGTCCCCAGGCCTGCGACTCTGGCCGTCCACGGGGAGATGGGCCGATGGCTGGGCTTCGGGGCATGGGCCCCCTGAACCACCCCCCCACCCCGCCCCACCCCGTTTTAGCAACTACATGGGACATGCTGGGAAGTGCTGGGGGGCCCGGCCCGGCCCGGCGGGGGAGGACAGAAGCCGGACGTTTCTGAAGGTTCGTGAGCGCAGGGCCCTGCTGCCTGTGGGGTCGGGCCAGGCGCGAGGGGCTGGGGCGCACGGGCCAGGCCCCGCAGGTGGACGAGGGCTGGCGGGCGGTGTGGGGGGGACAGGGGGCTGGTGCAGTCACAGTTCGGGAACTAAGACGGGGCCGGGTCTGTGTTCTTGGAGAAGCACACGGAGGAGGAGGATCCAGAGACGACGAGTATGTACAGCGCGGCCCGGCGGCCTCCGGGGAGCGCGGGCGGGGGGCGGCGGGCGGCCTCAGGTGGGGAGCTTGGGTTCGATGCGGAGAGAGGACTCGTAGAGGCTCTCCTCGTCCATCACGAAGGACTGGTCCAGCAGGTACTGGGTGACCTGAGGGAGGGAGGGAGAGGGAGAGGGGGTGGCGGGAAGGGCCTCCGGAACCCGTGACCTTGGGCACCAGGGTCTCACCGGAGCCGGGCACTCCTGGGGGCACCGGCGGCCGAAAGGGGTGAAGCGGGGTTTTGTCTTATTATTTATTATTAATACTAGAGGCCTGGTGCACGAAATTCGTGCACGGGGGGGCTGTCCCTCAGCCCAGCCTGCACCCTCTCCAATCTGGGACTCCTCGAGGGATGTCCGACTGCCCGTTTAGGCCCGATTCCAGTGGGATCAGACCTAAATGGGCAGTCGGACATCCCTCTCACAATCCAGGACTGCTGGCTCCCAACTGCTCGCATGACTGCCTTCCTGATTGCCCCTAACCGCTTCTGCCTGCCAGCCTGATCATCCCCTAACCACTCCCCTGCCAGCCTGTTTGCCCCTAACTGCCCTCCCCTGCAGGCCTGGTCACCCCTAACTGCCCTCCTCTTCAGGCTTGATCACCCCCAACTGCCCTCCCTTGCAGGCCTGGTCACCCCTAACTGCCCTCCCCTGCAGGGTTGATTGCCCACAACTGCCCTCCCTTGCAGGCCTGGTCCCTCCCAACTGCCATCTCCTGCTGGCCATCTTGTGGTGGCCATCTTGTGTCCACATGGGGGCAGGATCTTTGACCACATCGGGGCAGCCATCTTGTGTGTTGCAGTGATGGTCAATCTGCATATTACTCTTTTATTAGATAGGATAGAGGCCTGGTTCATGGGTGGGGGCCAGCAGGTTTGCCCTGAAGGGTGTCCCAGGTCAGGGTGGGGGTTCCCTTGGGGCATGAGGTGGCCTGGGCGAGGGGCCTGTGGCGGTTTGCAAGCTGGCCACACCCCCCAGCGACCCAAGCGGAGGCCCTGGTATCTGGGGTTTATTTATCTTCTACAATTGAAACTTTGTAGCCTGGAGCAGAGCCAAGCCTTCTGCTCACTCCGTGGTGGCAGCCATTTCTGTTGGGATTTATCTTCTATAATTGAAACTTTATAGCCTTAAGCGGAGGCCTAGGCTGGCCAGGGTGTGCAAAAAGCTTGGCTTCCTCCATTGCTGGGGAAACCCAAGCCTCCCTCCTGCTCTCTCCGTGGCCAAAGCCATCTTGGTTGGGTTAATTTGAATACTCACTCCTGATTGGCTGATGGGTGTGGCTTGTGAGTGTAGCAGAGTGATGGTTAATTTGCATATTATTCTTTTATTAGATGGGATTACTAGAAGCCCGATGTATGAATATTCGTGCAAGAATGGGCCTTCCTTCCCCTGGCTGCTGGCACCGCCTTTCCTCCTTCCCACACTGCCCAGGGGCCTGGAGAAGCTGGGGTGGTGCGGAACACCTGCATCCTGCCCCCAGCCGCTCAGTGCCTGCGTATGCAAATTAACCCGCCATCGTTGTTGGGTTAATTTGCATACTCACTCCTGATTGGCTGGTGGGTGTTGTGAAGGTATGGTCAGTTTGCATCTTTCTCTTTTATTAGTGTAGATTAGTAGAGGCCCAGTGCACGAATTCGTGCACAGGTGGGGTCCCTCAGCCTGGCTGGTGATTGGGGCCGATTGGGGCCTGTCTCACCCAGTCCCGATCAGGGGCCGGGAGGTTGGCCAGCCACGGGAGGTTGGCTGTGGGAGTACACTGACCACCAGGGGGCAGCTCCTGCATCGAGCATCTGCCCCTTGGTGGTCAGTACATGTCATTCTGTTGACTGGTCATATATATATTTGTTGTTGTTCGTCCTCACCCGAGTCTATGTTTTCCATCGATTTATTTTTAGAGAGAGTGCAAGGGAGGGGGTGAGACAGAGAGAGAGAGAAACATCGATGGGAGAGGGATGCCTTGACTGGCTGCCTCCTGCCCATGCCCCAAATGGCACCAGGGATGGAGTCTGCAACCAAGGCATGCACGCACCTTGGACCGGAATCGAACCTGTGACCCTTCTGTTGGTGGTCCTGGCGCTCTAACCACTGGACCGCGCCGGCCAGCTGGGAATCTCCTGATCGCTCCTTTAGAAAAATCACCTCTTGCCTGGGCTGGTCGCACAATGGTTAGAGCGTCAGCCTGCATACTGAAGGGGTTTGTTTTATTATTTTGTCTGATCAAGGCGTGTGCCTGGGTTGCACGTGTGATCCCGGGCCTGGGTTGGGGTGTGTGTGTGTGTGTGTGTGTGTGTGTGTGTGTGTGAGGCGACCAGTCGATGTGTCTCTCTCACCAATGTCTCTCTCTCTCTTCCCCTGCCCTCCCTCCTGCTCCCTCTAAGAATCAGTGGGAACAATGCCCTCCAGGGAGGATTAACAATAAAAATCAATTGAATGGGGGCCTCCTGCCTCCGGGCTGGCTGCCGTGGGAGGGGTTATAGGGCTGCCTGGTGGCTCTGCCGGCCCCTGCAGGCAGACAGCTCAGATGGGGTCTGAGGAACCCGTAACCCCTGAGAAAGACAAAGACGGGGGCGTCTCGCAGCCGAGGGAGGCAGACTCATCTTTCACGCCTCACCGGTCGCTTCCTGGAACGGCCCTGCTTGGAGCACGGAGGTCTACACCCTCCCAACCCCTCCTCTGTAGCGAGCTGGCTCAAGGTCAAATCTCCTTCAAGGTCATGCCCCTCAAGGTCATCTCCCATTAGGGTTCTACTTTAGGGGTGACAGTCGAAGCTGCTGGTTAAAGGGTCTGAAAGAGCAGTGAGGGTCCCTGGCATCACCATCGGGGCTCGCTCGCTCGTGTGTAAAGGCGAGGGGTCCAGGCCCAACGCAGAGCCTGGCGCATAGTAGGTGCTCAGTGAATGTGGGCCGAATGAGAACGAATGAATGCCGAGCCAGGAAGACGTGGCCCAATGGTTAGGCCGGCGATGTTCAGCCGGGGTGCCACAAGAATTTTTAAGCCCGGCCGGTGTGGCTCAGTGGTTGAGCGTTGACCTATGAACCAGGAGGTCAGGGTTCGATTCCCAGTCGGGGCACATGCCCGGGTTGTGGGCTTCATCCCCAGTGGGGGGCGTGCAGGAGGCAGCCGATCCGTGATTCTCTCTCTCATTGACATTTCTCTCTCTCTCCCTCCCTTCCTCTCTGACGTCAATAAAAAACATATTAAAAACCCACAAAAAAGAAGGAAAGCGGAAGTGACGTTGACCCCTACCTTCGCCTGGTGCTCTATTTTGTAGGCGGTTTGCTGGAACTGGCGGATCTCTCGGATAATGTGGGATATCTGCGGGGAGGAAGGGGTTCTAGAGGGACAGGCTTCCCTCTCAGTGCCACCCCCACTCCGCGGGGCACCCCCACTCCGCAGGGCACCCCCACCCCGCGGGGCAGACGGGCACCCCACTCCGCGGGGCAGGCGGGCACCCCCACTCCGCGGGGCAGGCGGGCACCCCACTCCGCGGGGCAGACGGGCACCCCACTCCGCGGGGCAGGCGGGCACCCCCACTCCGCGGGGCAGACGGGCACCCCCACCCCGCGGGGCAGACGGGCACCCCCACTCCGCGGGGCAGAGGGCACCCCCACTCCGCAGGGCAGAGGGCACCCCCACTCTGCGGGGCAGACGGGCACCCCACTCCGCGGGGCAGACGGGCACCCCCACTCCGCGGGGCAGACGGGCACCCCACTCCGCGGGGCAGACGGGCACCCCCACTCCGCGGGGCAGACGGGCACCCCACTCCGCGGGGCAGACGGGCACCCCACTCCGTGGGGCAGGCAGGCAGCCACAGCCCCGGCCGCAGGCAGGGTCCTGGCCAAGGTTAAAGGCCTCTGCCTCCCTCGCGTCCTGAGGGCCTACTGTGTGCAGGCTCCCAAGAGGCCCCTCTATTAAGGAGGGGAGCCCGATACAGGCGGGGGCCCAGCGTGCAGGGAGGAGGAAGGAGGGACGGCGAGCAGCCAGGCGCCCCCTGACCCCGCTCTGGGGTCCCGTCTCCCCGAGAGCCCAGGCCCAGGTTGCTCGCTGGGACATGCGAGACCTCCGGGCCCTGGGAGGCGCTGCCCGAGCGGCTGTCCGGCCCCTGACGCCCGCGGTCCATGCACGGGGTGGAAGGGCGTGAAGGTGGGGCCGGAATCAGACAGACAGGGCTCTGGTCCCGGCTCTGCCCTGGACGGAGGGGTGCCCGGGGCTGGTCACGTCTCCCTCCCTCCCCCCCAGCCTCGGTGTGCTGGTCTGAGGGGCGGGCAGCCCAGTGGGAAGGCGGGAAGGCTGCCCGGGGCCAGATGCCAGCCGCTGGCTGCCCGGATCCCCGGTTCTCACGGGAGGGCCCCGTGGGAGACGCACCATCCTCATCTTGGAGAAGTTGACCAGGCCGTCCTCCGTGTAGTTGGGGGTCCCCTCCTCGATGAAGGCCAGGTCCGTGAGGTACATGCCCAGGTAAGGGACGCAGGGCGGGTCGCAACTTGGAGGCAAACGGCAGGGACAGACGGTGTCACTTACAAACGGGCCCTCCCAGCACGAGAGGCCGCTTCAAGGAGCCGGTTCCGTGGGCCCGGGAACTCGGGTTCGTCTGGCTCGGACCCAGTCGTGCGGAAGGAGGAGCCGCGGGGTTTGGGGAACAGGGACAGCAGAGCGGTTCACGCCCAGCTCCTGACCCTTCGGGGGCGTTGAGATCAATGCAGTGGGCATGGACCAGATCAAAATAAAAATATTTTTTCTAGGAAAATGGTAGAATTTCCCGGCCGCCAGGGCTCTGGGATTGAGCATCGACCTATGAACCAGGAGGTCAGGGCACATGCCCGGGGTGCGGGCTCGATCCCCAGTGGGGGGCGTGGAGGCAGCCGATCGGTGATTCTCTCTCATCATTGATGTTTCTATCTCTCTCCCTTCTCTGAAATCAATAAAAATATAATTTAAAAAAATAGAAGAGCCCTAACCGGTGTGGCTCAGCGGATAGAGCGTCGGCCTGCGGACTGAAGGGTCCCAGGTTCGATTCTGGTCAAGGGCATGTACCTTGGTTGCGGGCACATCCCCAGTGGGGGGTGTGCAGGAGGCAGCTGATCGATGTTTCTCTCTCATCGATGTTTCTCTCTCTCCCTCTCCCTTCCTCTCTGTAAAAAATCAATAAAATATATTTAAAAAAATAGAAGAGAGGCTGGAGGGAGGGAGGGAGACTTGGGGTGCAGTCTTGGCTGGCAGAGGTGCTGGCGCAACACTGAGTATTTTAGGGGAAGGGGCGGGACGAGGAGTGGGGCCGAGGACTCACGCAGGGAGACCCCTCCGGGCCCCCTCCCGCCCTCCGCCCGCTGTGCCCACGCAGCTCGCTCTCTGGGAAACCGGAAACCTGGGGCCTCAGGTGGCCCCAACCTCGGCCCCCTCCGCAGGGCGGGGCGCGTGTCCCTGAAGTGAGCAGCCGTCCGCGCACAGGTCTGGGCGCGCATCCCACGTGCCCGTCGCCCCGCGTGGCAGGGACAGGCGCGGGGAGAGGCACTTACAGGGCCCGGGCCCGGGGGGCGGGGCGGGGAGGGTGGGGGCGCAGACAGAATGGGGCCCACGGGCCGCGGAGGCAGAGGCGGCGGCCGAGAAGCCATGTGAAGGAGGCGGATGGAGGCGCCGGGGGCGGGCGGGCGGACGGACGGACGCACGGGTGGTGAATGCACGGAGGGGAGCTCCCCACAAGCACAGTCCACGGGGCTCCGGGAGCCCGGGCGGGGGACACACGGCGGGCGGCACGGAGGGGCAACGCGGTCTGAGGACACAAACAGAGCGGGATGGTCAGGCCATGGACACGGAGCCGGCGGACAGACCAGACGGGAGGACACGGGGAGGGACGGGCGGACGGACAGGCGGGCCGGGGGTGGGGGGCTCAGGGCCACCGTGCGGGCCCAGTGCTGACGGCCCGAGGGGTGCTGATCCCGGAGCGGGGCTCCCCATCAGCAGGCACCTGCGGGCCCCTGGAGAGACGGGAGGCGTCCTGGTCTCCATGGTAACCAGGGTCTCCCCGTGTCTCTCCCTGGGGCAGCCAGTCGGGCGGGGAGAGTGGGGACGGGCACAGCCGCCCGAGGGCATGGCAGCCCCATCCTGTGAGCTGGGGCCACGTAACCAGGGCCCCCCCCCGCCCCGCTGCCTGGGCGGGGTCACTCAGGGTGGGGGTCACTCGGGCGGGCCGCTGGGGGCGGGTCGCTCAAGGCGGGGTCACTCAGGGCGGGGTCGCTGGGGAGGGGTCCCTGGGGGTGGGGTCACTCAGGGCGGGGTCGCTGGGGGTGGGGTCACTCTGGGCGGGGTCGCTGGGGGCGGGGTCCCTGGCATATGTGGGCGGGGCCAGGAGGCTCCCAGCCGCCCCGCAGGGCACAGGCCTGGCCCCCAACAGGGACCTTCTGGCTCTCCGGGAACCGCCAGGGCTGGCAGCGCCTCAGGGGTACGTGGGTGAACTGCAGGAGCTGGGGGTGGGGGGGCGGCCCTGCAGACCGAGGGGCAGCTGTGGGTCCGGGGGCGTTGGTTTGATTCTCAGATGCACCGTCTGGGAAGGTACTTTTTAAAATCCTCCCTGGGCGGGCTATTCCCCGGTGATCTCGGGAGAGTGGAGAGGAAGACAGAGAGAAACATCGATGTGAGAGACGCATCGACTGGCTGCCTCCCCCGCATCCCGGCCGGGACTGGGGAGCAAACCCGCCACCCAGCCCTGGCCAGTGTGGCTCAGTGGACAGGGCATCGGCCTGCGGACCCGAGGGTCTCGGGTTCGATGTGGTCAAGGGCACGCACCTCGGTTGCAGGCTCCATCCCCGGCCGGGTGCATGGGGGAGGCAGCCAACGGATGTGTCTCTCTCACGTCGATGTTTCTCTCTCTCTCTCCCTCCCTTCCACTCTCCCTCTAAAAAAATAAATAAATAAATAAATGGAAAAATATCCTCAGGTGAGGATTAACCAAATAAATAAATTAAAAAAATCCTGCCTTTGACCAGGAATCGAACCTGTGGGCTGATGCTCTAACCACTGAGCAACACCGGCCAGGGCGGCGCTTTTGTTTTGAGGCCCGATTCCCAAGTACAGGAAGTAAAAACACACTCCTATTCAATACAGACGTCGCCTTTAAGACGTATCCCAGTATCAGAAATACTAAAATGTAAAAAAAAAAAAAAATTCCCAAACCGTGCATTTTAGAATCAAGGACTCTGGGGGTCCTCCCTGGGCCTGTCCCCCGGGAAGGGCCCCCAGACTGGAGTCTCTCGGGCAGAGGATGGAGGACGGGGCTGACCCGCCCTGGGACGCCCCAGGGGTCTGGTGGGGAGACAGACAGACACAGACACACAGACACAGACTCCTGCTCAGCCAGATGGGGGGGGCGGTGGATGCCGCGCGGCGCAGTCCCACGGGAGGCGGTGACCAGGGCGGGACCCACACTCACTTCTTCAGCGCTTCCCGCAGGTTCTTAAACCTGCCGTCCGAGGACACGAGCTTCTGCAGCTTATCGATCAGCGCTTTCGTCTGCGAGGAATTGAAGCGCCACTAGCCCGCGGCCTGCGTCCCCACGGTCCCCCCGCCGTGCGCCCCACTCCGCGCGTCCACACTCCCCACTCCCCCACTCCGCGCGCCCCCACTCCCCAGGACCCGCCACCCCTCCCAGGCTGGCTCCAGGACCACGTGTGCTCTGACCTCCGTGGGTGGGCGGGCTCAGGGGCTCGGGCCTTTCCTGGCCCTGGGAGCCGTGACCCCAAACTCCTGAGGATCCTTGTGCCCACACACATGCCCTCCACACACACACACACACACACACACACACACACACACACACACACGGAAGTGGGGCGTGGAGGGACCCCGAGACCCGGAGGTTGGAGGAGGACCCAGCCCGCAGAGGAAGCTTCTCACACCTTCACGTGTCTCTTTCCGGACCCGCCCACGTTTAGGAATGAAGGAAAAGACGGCACAAAAAGCCCTCAGGCGCTCTGGCGGCGTTGCTCAGTGGTTAGAGCGTCAGCCCGCGGACTGAAGGGTCTCGGGTTCGATTCCCGTTCAAGAGCATGTACCTTGGTTGCGGGTTCGATCCCTGGCCCTGGTCGGGGGTGTGTGCAGGAGGCAGCCCATCGATGTGTCTCTCTCACATCGATGTTTCTCTCGGTCTCTCCCTCTCCCCTCCACTCTCTCTAAGAATCAATGGAGGAATATCCTCGGGTGAGGATTGAAAACAAAACAAAACAAAAAGTCACGGGGCCTTGGAGGCCGGCCCTGGCCTCTGTGGGGCCCACCCTGCCCCCTGCACACGCGCCCGCTGTGGCTGGGCACCCCCCTCGGTGCCAAGGACGTCCTGCTTTCAGAACTGCCGCTCGGACCCAGGGCCGGGCCCTCAGTCCCCGGGCAGGACCCTCCGACGGGTCTCCAGAACCCGGGTGTGAAGAAATCAGGATCGAGCCCCCACTGAAGATGGCCACCTGGCCGAAGGGCAGCCGGACCCACGAGTGCTCTGGTGGGCGGGGCCGGGGAGCTCGGGTCCTGAGGGGCTGGGGGCCGGTCCCCGCGGAGCCCCACGCCGGTCCCAGCTCTAGGAGAAGACTGTGGGGACCCAGAGTCCCGGCCTCATAGTCCCCACTTTGGGGTATTCATTCTTCACGTGGGGGCATTACACACGCCCGGCTCCTGGGCCGCACTGTGGGCTGCTCCCTGGTCCCAGGCGAGGCAGGAGGAGAGGTTCTCCGTCGTACCCGGGAGTGCTGGCCCCCACCCTGCCCTCCGTCCACCTACGGCTGACCAGTGTCCAGCGCCCTGAACGCCCTGCCCTGGCCCAGCCCAGCCCAGCCCCAGCCCAGCCCCAGCCCCAGCCCCAGCCCAGCCCCAACCCAGCCCCAGCCCCAGCCCCAGCCCCAGCCCAGCCCCAGCCCAGCCCCAACCCAGCCCCAACCCAGCCCCAACCCAGCCCCAGCCCCAGCCCAGCCCCAGCCCCAGCCCCAACCCAGCCCCAACCCCAGCCCCAGCCCCAGCCCCAGCCCAGCCCCAGCCTGGCCCAGCCCAGCCCACCCCCATCCCCAACCCAGCCCCAGCCCCAACCCAGCCCCAGCCCAGCCCACCCCCATCCCCAACCCATCCCCAACCCAGCCCCAGCCCCAACCCAGCCCCAGCCCCAGCCCAGCCCCAGCCCACAGCCCAGCCCCAGCCCAACCCCAGCCCAGCCCCAGCCTGGCCCAGCCCAGCCCACCCCCATCCCCAACCCATCCCCAACCCAGCTCCAGCCCAACCCCAGCCCAGCCCCAGCCCAACCTCAGCCCCAACCCCAGCCCAGCCCCAGCCCCAGCCCAACCCCAGCCCCAGCCCCAGCCCCAGTCCAACCCCAACCCCAGCCCCAGCCCCAGCCCAGCCCCAGCCCCAGCCCCAGCCCAGCCCCAGGCGCCAGCCGCCGCCCACACCTGCTTGGAGACTTTGAGCCAGGTCTTCTTCAGCCGGAAGATGGCGCTGCGGTTCATGGAGGACGTGATCTCCAGCACGGCGTTGTAGTTGTGCAGGCAGCGGCAGATGTCGGCCACGGCCACCCACTTCTCGATGGCGCTCACCCGGGCGCTGATGTCCTCGTTCCGGATGATTTCGGAAGCAATCAGGTTACTGATCTTGAAGCCCACGCGGTGAGACAAGAAAGAAGGGGGAGAGGATTGAGTGTCGTCAAGAGGACGGGTCACCGTGACCTGCAGACGCTCTGAAGATCCCGAGCGAAGGCTGAGGGACAGCTGACATCCTGTCCACAGACAGACAGGAGCAGCTTTCCTCAGGACGAGAAAGGCCAATGAGAAGGCACAATGAGCCTGGCTGGTGTGGCTCAGTGGATAGAGCGTCGGCCTGCGGACTGAAGCGTCCCGGGTTCGATTCCGGTCAAGGGCACACGCCCGGGTTGCGGGCTTGATCCCCAGTAGGGGGTGTGCAGGAGGCAGCCGATCCATGATTCTCTCTCATCATGGATGTTTCTAACTCTCTCTCCCTCTTCTTTCCTCTCTGAAATCAATAAAAATATATTTAAAAAAAAAAAGACAATACAATGAAAACAGATGATCTTCAAACTACCGGCTGGAATCTGAATTACCTGGGCTGTAGGTAGGATGGGATACGAAAAACAAACAAACAAACACAGTCACTGAAGGCTATCATAGGTTTGAATAATGAAGAAAAAGGTCAGATTCCCAAATGGAAATGGAAAGATACCATTTTTCTTCTTCTTTTTTAAAATCTATTTTTATTGATTTTTACAGAGAGGAAACATCGATGAGAGAGAAACATCCATCAGCTGCCTCCTGCACAGCCCCCACTGGGGATGTGCCCGCAACCAAGGTACATGCCCTTGACCGGAATCGAACCCAGGACCCTTCAGTCTGAGGGCCGGGGCTCTAACCACTGAGCCAAACCGGTTTTGGCTATTTTTATTGATTTTTACAGAGAGAAAACATCGATGAGAGAGAAACATCCATCAGCTGCCTCCTGCACAGCCCCCACTGGGGATGTGCCCGCAACCAAGGTACATGCCCTTGACCGGAATCGAACCTGGGACCCTTTAGTCCGCAGGCCGACGCTCTATCCACTGAGCTAAACCGGTCAGGGCTCTTTTTAAAAAATATATTTTTATTGATTTTAGAGAGGAAGGGAGAGGGAGAGAGAGCAACATCCATGATGAGAGAGAATCGTGGATCGGCTGCCTCCTGCACGCCCCCCACTGGGGATCGAGCCCTCATCCCGGGCATGAGCCCCCGACCGGAATCGAACCTGGGACCCCTCCATCCGAGGGCCGACGCTCTATCCACTGAGCCACACCAGCCAGGGTGAGATGCTGTTTTCCAAAAGCAATGCATGAGACGCACGTTATCCTAAATGGGCCATCCGAGAGGCGTGCTAGCTAATCCCCGAACGAGAGTCACGGTCTTAGGGGCCTGCATTGGAGCCATGGGGGGTGGCGGCCCCTTGGGTTCCGGCCCCTGGGCACCGGCTTGCCTCGCCCGGGTGCTGGCCCCGAAGGAGGTCAGGCAGACAGAGGACCTGACGCCAGAGGGACCGGCAACAGCAGAAATGGCTGTGCCAGGAGATGAAACGCGGTCTCAGGCCACGGTTAACCCGCCAGGAAAGAAACGGAAAAGCTGGCCTGGGTTGCGGGCTCGATCCCCAGTGTGGGGAGTGCCGGAGGCAGCCGATCCATGATTCTCTCTCATCATGGATGTTTCTCTCTCTCTCCCTCTCCCTCCCTCTCTGAAATCAATAAAAATATATTTTATTTTTCACGTCTTAGAATGCCTCCCCACTGAAATCCTGGGTTTCGCTGCTGTCCTTGCTGCCGCTGTAGCTAACTTGACCGTAAGGAACCCACCTTTTAATATACGTAACGTCCCTTTTTTTCTAAGCTCCCCTCACTGTACTGAAAAGTGTAATAGATGCCTGGCTGGCGTGGCTCAGTGGCTGAGCGTCGACCTAGGAACCAGGAGGTCACGGTTCGATTCCCGGTCAGGGCACAGGCCTGGGCTGCGGGCTCGATCCCCAGTGTGGGTCGTGCAGGAGGCGGCCAATCCACGATGGATGTTTCTCTCTCTCCCTCTCCCTTCCTCTCTGACATCAATAAAAATGTATTAAATAAAAAAGTGAGCACAGCAAGGGGCCCGCATCCCTGTCCCCCCAAATCTGCTTCCCTCACGCGGGCGGTCTCACCAGGAAGCTGCTCAGAGGAGCAAGATGTGGCGGGGGGAGGGGGTGCAGGGAAGGGGGTGCGGGGGGGGGGGGTGTCCGTTCTCCCCCCAGCCCCTCGCGGGTCCTGCCGGGGCCAAGCCAGAGAGAGAGGACGGCCATCGCCCACACTCACGTCGTTGAAATGCTTCGTGGTTTTCATGATGTAGGGGGTCCTCTCGTTCTTCTCCAGTTTCATCCAGCCTTGTCCGAAGAACTCCCTGCGGGAGACGGGAGGGCCCCCAGGACGGGGGGTGGGGGGGCGGTCAGGTGGCCCTCCTGATCCCTTGGCTGCTGAGGCTGTCATTCGGGGGCGTGGGGGAGGGGAGCCGGCACCCGCCCCACCCACTCACTCGTAAGGGATCTTCCTGAAGACCAGGTGGTCCAGCAGGGTCAGCTGCTCCGCAATCTCCAGGGCAGAGTGGCTCTCAAAGGGCTCGGCCTTCACGCCCGCGGCCTGAGGGGGCAGGTCCCCGTTAGCCCTGCGTAGCCCCGCTTAGCCCCTGGGGATCTCCACAGACTGGGGGGGCCCCGCCTGGCAGACCAGATGGGAGAGGAGGGCCCAGGAGGGCTGGCCTGTCGGGGCCAAGAGCCCGGGGTGGGGGTGGGGAGGCCTGGCTGGGAGAAGGGGGCTGGGCAGGAGGGGCAGGCTGCCCCCTCGGCTCCCCCCTTCTTTTATAACCTACATTCTTTTAAAAAAATGTATCTTTATTGACTTCAGAGAGGAAGGAAGAGGGAGAGGGAGAGAGAGAAGTATCATGATGAGAGAGAACCATGGATCAGCTGCCTCCTGCACGCCCCACACTGGGGATCGAGCCCGCAACCCTGGCATGTGCCCTTGACTGGACTCTAACCCGGGACCCTTCAGTCCGCAGGCCGACGCTCTATCCACTGAGCCACACCAGCCAGGGCTCCCTCTGCTCCCTTTGCTGGGGCCTAGGAAAGAGGGTGAGCCTGGGAGCAGAGGCGGGGGGCGGGGGTACAGCCTGCTCCCCCTTTCGCAGGGTAGGGGGAACCCTCACAGCAAGAAGGCGCTCTGAGCCACCGGGGCTCCTGCAAGCGGGTCGGGCCGCTCACGGGCTCCCAGGGCCCGGGCAGCTCAGGGCACTCGGTGGGGAAGTCTCAGGCCTTTGCCCTCCAGGGTGCAGAGTCCAGCCGGACCCCATCGGGAGGGGGGCCCAGGGTGGCCGCTCCCCTGCAGGGAGGTGCAGGGTGACCCCTTCTCCCACCGCCAGTGTGCGAGGAGCCGTCTGTGCAGCTCCTTCCCGCCCCAGCGGCGAGGGTGGGTTCCAGCATGAGACCCCCCCTCCCCCGTGCCACCCTGGGGCTGGGAGCAGGCTCTGGGTAGGGGTGCTGGGGGGCAGCGGCCCGGCTCACCAGCTGCGTGATCTCCTCCAGCGTGATCTGGTTGTCCCCGGGGTCCTCCTGCGTCAGCGTCCTGGGGGCCAGGCGGGGAGATGAGCTGCCTGCACCCACCTTGCCTCCAGGCCCCATCTCTCCCAGGCTGTCCTGCCTGGCTGCTCCAGGGGTGACCGCCCCGGCTGCTGGCCACCCCCGTGGGTCAGCGGCTGGCTAATCCCAGCCCTCCCCAGCCCCCCGGCTCTTCCAGCCCCGGGCCCCACCGCACGATGTTGGCGGCCGCCTTCCGCTCCTGGGTCAGCAGCTCGGGGTTGCGCGTCACCTCCTCCAGGAAGCCCACCACCTTGCTCTTGAGCTCCTTGTTGGTCTCGAAGTCCTGCGAGAGAGGCGCCGGGCTGTGGCCACTCCGTCCCAGCTGCCCGCGGGGTCCCGGCTCAGGCCCGGGGAAGCGGCGGTGG
The DNA here is from genome assembly GCF_027574615.1 of Eptesicus fuscus. Classification (NCBI taxonomy): domain Eukaryota; kingdom Metazoa; phylum Chordata; class Mammalia; order Chiroptera; family Vespertilionidae; genus Eptesicus; species Eptesicus fuscus. Next base: position 981,822 of record NC_072497.1, read on the forward strand.
TTTCCAGTCCCACCCGCGGAGGCGCCCCCTCACTCCCTTCTCACGGGGCCTGGCGGGGCCCCAGCGGCGCCCGCAGACCTCCCCGTGAAAGGTACAAGGCGCGGCTGCCTGTGCCTGGGAGGCTGAGCCTGGGCCGGGGTCCTGGGAGGTGCAGACCTTCCTTGCATCCCAAGAGACAGGAGCCCAGCCAGCCCGGCTTCCCACGTCCTGGAGGCTGGGGTGCACCTGCCCTTGAATGTCCCTGGTCCCCTCCCCGGGGTCTGAGACGGCAGCTGGTGCCCTGGCTTCCCCTCCCACTGCCCCCGCCGCCCCCTCTCCCCAGATCTGTGCCCACCCCCCTGTCCCCAGCCTGCGCCAGGCCCGGCCCACCACCAGTCCCCATCTCCACCGTCCGGGGTACCCCCCACCCCCGGCCCCGCCCACCTGTCCCCGGCCTCGCCCACCTGCGCGTTCGTGGACACCCAGTGCCCAGCCCCGCCCACCTGTCCCCGGCCCCGCCCACCTGCGCGTTGGTGGACACCCAGTGCCCAGCCCCGCCCACCTGTCCCCGGCCCCGCCCACCTGCGCGTTCATGGACACCCAGTGCCCCGCCCACCTGCGCATGCGTGGACACCCAGTGCCCGGCCCCGCCCACCTGTGCCTGGTCCCGCCCACCTGCGCATGCGTGGACACCCAGTGCCCGGCCCCGCCCACCCATCCCCGCCCACCTGCGCATGCTTGGACACCCAGTGCCGCAGCACATTCAGCACGCGGTTGGTGGCCGCCCTGCGGATCACGAACTCCTTGTCCCCGTTCCTCTGGTCCGGGGGGAAGCCTGGCGGCAGAGGGCAGAGGGTCACGGGGACACTGAGCCGGCCTCCCACGCGCCTCACCTCCTGCCCCGGGGCTGGCGGGCTGGGCGGCTCCTCCCGTCTGATGGGACGGCTGACATCCCCGCCCACCGGGGGCCCCCACGTGCGCGGGTGGGAGGGGGTGACCGGGCCCGTAGGTTGCGGGCCTCCCTCTGGGCACAGGCTGCGCACGAGGAGAGCCGGTGGCGGCAGGAAGGGCCCCCCCACCCCGCCGTGAGCCGAGCCCCCGCCCCGCACCTGTGCTGGCCAGGGACAGCCTCCGGTACTTCTCCTTGTTGGGGGTGCCCTCGTTGGCGCCCGAGGTGGCGATGGCGAAGGCGGAGGCGGCCGACAGGCCGCTGCGGCTGTTGTCCAGCTCGCGACAGGACCGCATGACCACCCCGTTGTTGTAGGAAAAGAGGGGGAACTCTGGGGAGGAAGGAAGGCCAGGGTCCCAGGGCGTGTGCTCTGCACCCCCCGACCCCGGCCCACCCCAGCGCCACCCCCTCCGCCTTCTCCATCTCCCCGACCCAGTCGCCGCTGAGATCCAGCCGGGCACAGGCCGGGCATGGCGGGATACAGAGCCCTGCAGTCGCGTCCTCCCCTCCGTGCTGTGTGGCCTCGGGTAGCTACTTAACCTCTCTGTTCTCAGTAGGCAATCTCTGGATAGTGGGGGTAGGACCCCCCTCAAGGAGGGACGTGAAGGTGAAAGGAGGTACTGGGACCGTACAAAAAGCTCTGTGTCTGCAGATGCTATCAATAATGACTGTTAGGCCCGGCCTGTGTTGCTCAGTGGTTGAGCATCGACCTGTGAACCAGGAAGTCACAGTTCAAGTCCCCATCAGGGCACATGCCCGGGTTGCGGGCTCCATCCCCAGTGTGGGGCGTGCAGGAGGCAGCTGATCAGTGATTCTCTCTCATCATGGATGTTTCTATCTCTCTCTCCCTCCTCCTTTCTTCCCTCTGAAATAGAAGAAAAAAGGAAAAAAAGGAAAATGGGAGTAACCTGGCCCCTCGAGGGGGCTCCCAGGAGTGGCCCTGGGTGCGGGCCCTCCCGTCCCCTGTGGGGCGTGTTGCGCATCCTGCCTGGTCCAGGGATGACTGCCGGGTGTAAGAGCAGGACCCGCCCAGCCCCCCATGGTCACCCCGGGTTACGGGGCGTGGGGCCCACTGGCACGCACTTGCTCTCTCTCTCTCTCTCTCTCTCTCTCTCTCTCTCTCTCCCCTGGGCTCGGCCCCCTGGTCCCTGCCCGGCCCCGCACGCCCTCTGCTGAGCGGTACCTGAGGGATGTTTGCTCTTGACGGGCTTGGGTGTCGTCGGGGATTTGGTGGGCGGGGTCTCGGGTTCGGCCTCGTCACTCAGGTTCTGCTCCGTGTCCGACTCCTCCCGCACGGAGACCTCGGCGCCTGGGAGGGGCGGAGACGGCCTCACGTCTCCCAGCCGGTCCCCGGTCTTTGGATTCGGGCCTGCAGTTACGGATGAAACAGAATTCGCGTGGGATTCGCCGTGGGGGAAGGCCGAGCGGCTCCCTCGGGCCCCTCCGCCCTCGCATGTGGGACCGGGCGCCGTGACCTCCCGGCGGCTCTGCCCTCCTCCCGGGGCCCCTCACACCTGCCGGGCACCCCTGGAGCGCGCCGGCGGCAGAGTCTGAGCAGAGGGCCGGGCCGGGCCGGGGCCTGCGTGTCTGACAGGCCCCCAGGGGCGCCCCGGCTGGTCCACGCCGCACTGGGAGCGGCGAGGGTGTGTGAGAAGCGCCTTGGGCCCCGGGGCCTGGCTCCCCCATCGCAGGGAGACTCGTGGTCACGCACTTTGGGGGGAGCTGACGGGGGACACTGAGAGATCGGCTCCTGCGTGGGGGTCCTGCTCAGAAAGCGGCCTCCCCGGCCCTCAGTTTCCTCAACTACAGAGCGAGTGGAGTTGCACCTGGACGCGTTAGAGAGCTCACGGGACGCCAGGCCTTCTCCTTAGAAAGCGGTGTCCAACATGTGTGCACACACATGCACACACAAACACACACAACCATGAATACTCATGCACACACAGCACACACATGAACAAGCACACATGCAAACATGAACACACATGATCAAGCACACACAAACATGAACATACAAAGCACACTAACACACACAAACACATGCATGCACACACTGCCATACACAGACATGCGCACATGCACACACATACAAAACACACACATGAGCACACACATAAGTATGTGTGCACACGGGCACATACATGTACATACCCCTCTCCTCCCAGACCCGGCCCCCATGCACACACACTCGCATGCACACACCCCCAATCTGGGGGGCGGGACCAGGTCTGGTGGTGACTGTAGCCTGGCCCCGGATGTGTCCCCTGTGGAGACGGACACCCCAGGGACTCAGAGGGCCCCCGCCTCCGCCTGCCCCCCCCCCCCGGGGCCGAGGTGGGGTCCCACGTGTGCACTCACTCTGCTTGCCGGGGGCCGGGGGCTCCTCCGGCTTCTCGGCGGCCGCCTCGGCCTCGTCGGCGATCTTGCTGGCGAAGCCGCCGGACAGGCAGAGCTTGCCGGTGTCCAGCGCGGCCTTGCCGAGGGGCGCCACGGCCGAGAAGCCGGGGGAGTAGCCGTTGGAGCCGCAGCCGAGCGTGGCCAGGTCCAGGGCCTTGCCGCCCGTGATGATGGGGATGTTGAGGGACAGCTTGCGCCGGCGGCTGGGCGAGGACGTCTTGGTGAGCGACAGCGGGGGCGGCGAGGAGAACTTGCGGGTGGCGCGCGGGGACTTGGGGGGTTCCCCGTACAGCAGCTTGTTGTTCTGGCCGCTGGCGAACAGGAGCTCCAGCGACCTGCGGGGGGGGGGGGAGGGAGGTCGGTCGGCGTGGTGCCTGCTGGGCCCCCGGGGTCTCTCCTGCTCGCAGGGCCCCTGGGGGGCTGATGCCGAGGTCAGAGCTGCCCGTGGGGCCCGAGCCGGTGGACAGTGGGTGCAGGCGGGGAGCGCCAGCTCCAGCCCCATGTCGTGCCTGGGGGGACGGGGAGCACAGCGCCCACACTGTCCCCCAACCTCGGACGGCCGGGCACCAGTGGGCTCAGCGAGACCAGGGCCCCGGGTGCAGGCACCCGCTCAGCCACAGACTCCTCTCCGGGCCTCGGTGGGGGGCGCGTCACAGGCTCAGGCCTGCCGCTCCCCACCCCCCCACCCCCCCACCCCGCCTTGCTGAACGGCCCGGCTGTGCCCATAGGGAGGGACCCCTCTCCTCCTCAGAGCAGGATGCGGGCTCAGAGAGCGGGAATACATCCCCTGTCTCCTTCCTTCCATCCCTTCCTTTTTCTTTCTTTAAATATTTGTATTGATTTCAGAGAAGAAGGGAGAGGGAGAGAGAGAGAAACATCAACGATGAGAGAGAATCATGGATCGGCTGCCTCCTGCACGCCCCCTGCTGGGGATCGAGCCCACAACCCGGGCATGTGCCCTGACCGGGAATTGAACCGTGACCTCCTGGTTCATAGGTTGACGCTCAGCCACGGAGCCAGGCCCTCAAATGGGGACGGTGTGGAACGCTGGCCCTTGGAGAGGGTGGGCCCAGCTTCACGGAGCGGCTGAGCGGTGAGGCCGTGGAGGACAGAGCCCGGTGCCCGCCTGCAGCTGACCCCACCCGGGAGCCCGAGGGAAGAGAGGTCAGGGCCCCCCGTGCTCCCCCCCCCCCACTGCTCCGCTTGGTTCTGGGGGTGCCCGGCTCCCCTGCTCAGGCCACGGCTGGCCTCTCCGGGGCCCAGGAGAGAGCGCGTGGTTCCTGGGGGGGGGGGGGGGGGGAGGGCGGGAGGCAGCGCCCACCTGGCGGGGATGGCGCTGATGGGCCGGCGGTAGATGGCGATGAGCTTGTCCAGGACCACGACGGCGGAGGTGAAGACGCGGTAGGAGTGCAGGAAGGTGTTGAGGAAGTCGATGCTCAGGAAGCGCAGGTCGGTGAGCCGCTCCAGCAGCCGGCCCACGCTGGCGTAGCGGATCTGCAGCACCTTGCAGGAGTTCATGGTCTTGCTGAAGCGGATGTCCACGTCGTCACAGTACAGCGAGGCGTCCGACCTGCGGGGGGGTGGGGGGATGGGGGGCACCAGGTCACACCGGGGGCTCGCCACGGGCTCCCGGGGTGGGGGGCAGGGGGCTGGCTGTGGCCCACCCATCGCTGTCTCCCGAGGCACTGACAGCCAGGACGGACAGACAGCCGGGACGGACAGACAGCCGGGACGGACAGACAGACGGGACGGACAGACAGACGGGCTGCTGAAGGACTGGCTGCTCACGGAACAAGAAAAACTTTGGGGGAAGGACACTGAGGAAGAAGGGGCTGCGACTTATTTATTTATTTTTGGCAACGATATTCTTAGAAACTGGCCATTATTATTATTATTTTTTAAAAACGTTTTTATTGATTTCAGAGAGGAAGGGAGAGGGAGGGATAGAAACATCAATGATGAGAGAGACCTGGCCAATGTGGCTCAGTGGATAGAACGGCAGCCTGCAGACGGAAGGGTCCTGGGTTCGATTCCCGGTCAAGGGCACGTGCCCAGGTTGCAGGCTCGATCCCCAGTGTGGGGCGTGCAGGAGGCAGCTGATCCATGATTCTCTCTCATCACTGATGTTTCTCTCTCTCTCCCCTCTCCCTACTCTCTGAAAAACAAACAAACACACACACACACATACACACACACTAGTGGCCCGGTGCCAGCCTGCACCCTCTCCAATCTGGGACCCCTTGCCATCGCTGGCTCCTAACTGCTCACCTGCCTGCCTGCCTGATTGCCCCTAACCACTCTGCCTGCAGGCCTGCTTGCCCCCAAATGCCCACCCCCCCCATCCCGCTGGCCTTCTCACCCCCAATTGCCACCCCTTGCCGGCCTGTTCGCCCCCAACTGCCCTCCCCTCCTGGCCTGATTGCCCCTAACAGCCTCTGCCTCGGCCCCACCATCATGGCTTTGTCCAGAAGGACGTCCAGAAGGTCTCCCGGTCTAATTAGCATATTACCCTTTTATGAGTATAGATGTATACTTAAAAAAACGATGAGAGAGAATCATGGATTGGCTGCCTCTTGCACGCCCCACACTGGGAATGGAACCCGCAACCCGGGCCTGTGCCCTGAGCAGGAATCGAACCCTGACCTCCTGGTTCATAGGTCGACGCTCAACCACGGAGCCAGGCCAGCTGGGCTCTAATGTTACATTTTAAACAGCCTCATGCAAAAATCCACGGAGCCAAAGCCGTCTTCCAAACAGACATGAACTAGCCCTGACCGCGTGGCTCAGTTGGTTAGGGCGTCGTCCCCGTACTCCAAGGTCGCGGGTTCGGTCCCCGGTCAGAGCACGTACAAGAATCAAGCAACGAACGCATCCATCCATGAGTGGGACAACACATGGATGTCTCTCTCCCTCTCTCTCTCTCTCTCTCTCCCCCCGCTTTCTCTCCCAAAACCCAAACAGATATAAACTCCGAACAGACAACAAATACCCCAAAGACGAGAGCCGGTGTCGGAGCCAGCGCGCCGGCCCAGCCTCCCCGCTGCGCCTCCCCGCCGCGCCCCGTGGCCCCGCGCTGGCCGACGGGCCAGGGCACTCACTTGATCATCTGGGGCACCGTGACCTTGGAGTTCTCCTCGAAGGCGTTCATCATGAGGCCGTTGCAGCGGATGTTGTCCACGCACTGGAAGCACAGGGGCCCCGCGTCAGAGCCCCGCCCCCACCCCCCAGCGAGAGCCGGGCGCCTGGCCCTCTCTCCCTGGGACGCAGGGGCCCGGCCCCCAAGGGCGCCATCCGTCCGTCCATCCGGGCAGGGGCAGGGTCGATGCACAGACACCCGTGAATGTTGGTCAGAAGTGGGGGTTCCCCCGACCTGCCTGAGCCTCAGTTTGTCTACCTGCAAAATGGGGACAAACTGAGGCTGGGCAGTCTGCTTTGAATGGGAGGTACCCACATGAACCCAAAGAAAAGCTACATCTCGGTGTGTGTGTGTGTGTGTGTGTGTGTGTGTGACCTTTCCCCTCTCACTGTCCTCTGCCCAGGCCCCCCTGTTTCCGCCCGGAGAGGGTTCCTCCTTGGCGGGGGGCGGGGAGGGAGAGAGGGGGCACTGTACTGGGTCACATCCCAGAATCCTCTGGTTTGAGGATGCACGTGGTGGCAGTGGGGACGTCACTGGGGTGCGTCAGACAGGCAGTGCGGTGGGAGGTCAAGGCTGGGACCCCTGGACCCCAGTTTTGCAGCCCGCACTCCCGGTCCCTCCCCAGCCCGGCTCCTGCCGCAGCCCTGACATGCATCACCGGGCGGCTGACCCAGAGGCAGGGTTCCCAGACCCGGCTTGGCGGGCGGCCCAGGGGATGGACAAGCCTTGTCCATCGGAACCGCCCAGGCGCGGGGGGGCCCCAGGGGCGGGGGGGAGCCCAGGGGGCGGGGGGGGGGGTCCCAGGGGCGGAGGGAGGGTCCCAGGGGCGGGGGGGGGGGCCAGGGGCGGAGGGGTCAGGGGCGGAGGGGCCCAGGGGCGGGGGGGGGGGGTCAGGGGCGGAGGGGGGATCCCAGGGGCGGGGGGGTGGGGCCAGGGGCGGAGGGGTCAGGGGCGGAGGGGTCAGGGGCGGAGGGGCCCAGGGGCGGGGGGGGGGGGGGTCAGGGGCGGAGGGGTCAGGGGCGGAGGGGCCCAGGGGCGGGGGGGGGGGGTCAGGGGCGGAGGGGTCAGGGGCGGAGGGGCCCGGGGGCGGCGGGGCCCGGGGGCGGAGGGGCCCGGGGGCGGAGGGGCCCGGGGACGGAGGGGCCCAGGCTCTCGGGAACGGGCGCGGCTCACCTGGCTGATGTCGCTGGTCCAGGCGGCCTTCTCCTGCCGGGACGAGGCCACCAGGATGACGGTGAAGGGCGGGGCCTCCTTGGGCTCCACCCCGATCTTGAAGTCCAGGTGGTCCATGTCCTGGCCGGGCCCTTTGGCTTCGGGTGCAAAACACGCAGCCAGTCAGCCCAGTGGGCGGGGCGGGGCGGGGCGGGACCCCTAACGCTCTGCCCGCCGGGGAGGCGGGGCGTCCAGGGCACAGGCCTCTGGCTGCTTCCGGTCCAGGGAAGGCGCTGGCCCCTCCACCCCCCAGCCCTCACCTCCCTGGGCCCACAACCGGGCCCAGCCTTTGGGTGAGTGTGTATGTGTGCGTGCGTGTATATCTGTGTGTGCGTATGCATCTGTGTGCGTGTGCATCTCTGTGTGTGTATATTTGTGTGTGCGTGTGCATGTGTATACCTGTGTCTGTACATGTGTGCATGTATATCTGTGCGTGTGTATCTGTGTGTGTGCGTGTGTATATCTATTTGTGAATATTTGTGTGTGCATGTGCATCTGTGTGCGCGTGCATCTGTGAGTGTATATTTGTGTGCGTGCGTGTATATCTGTGTATATGTGTGTGCGTGTATATTTGCGTGCGCACATGCGCATGTAAATGCACGAGCAGCTCCCATGCCTACCTTCCTCCTCCGTGCTCTCGGGGTCCTCCAGCAGGGTGCACTCAATGAGGGATACCACCCCGTTCTGTAAGAGAGCGACCAGGGGCCGGGGGGCCGTGACCGGGGCAGCCACGGTGTGTTACGTTCCGAGTGGCATTGAAAATGCATTTCTATTAACTTCATCCATGGGTGTTCCGTCTCTTAGCAACATCAGTGAGGGGAGAGAATCTTGGATCAGCTGCCTCCCACACGCCCCCCACTGGGGATCGAGGAGGGTTTTCCCACGGAGGGGTTCTCACCCGCATTGTGTAGATCTGCACACGGAGGCTCAGGGGGGCCATGTGCCGTGTGGGAGGTCTGGGCAGTGACACTGAGAGCCCAGGCCCGGCCGCCCCCACCCGCCCACCTGGGTCACGTGCAGCTCCCCGCCTGGCCCCGCCCACCTGGGTCACGTGCAGCTCCCCTGGCCCCACCCACCTGGGTCACGTGCAGCTCCCCGCCCGGCCCCGCCCACCTTGGTCAGGGGCAGCTCCCCCCTCTCCCCCCTCACCTTGGTCAGGGGCAGCTCCCCCCTCTCCCCCCTCACCTTGGTCAGGGGCAGCTCCCCCCTCTCCCCCCTCACCTTGGTCAGGGGCAGCTCCCCCCTCTCCCCCCTCACCTTGGTCAGGTGCAGCTCCCCCTCTCCCCCCTCACCTTGGTCAGGTGCAGCTCCCCCCTCTCCCCCCTCACCTTGGTCAGGGGCAGCTCCCCCTCTCCCCCCTCACCTTGGTCAGGGGCAGCTCCCCCCTCTCCCCCCTCACCTTGGTCAGGGGCAGCTCCCCCCTCTCCCCCCTCACCTTGGTCAGGGGCAGCTCCCCCCTCTCCCCCCTCACCTTGGTCAGGGGCAGCTCCCCCCTCTCCCCCCTCACCTTGGTCAGGGGCAGCTCCCCCTCTCCCCCCTCACCTTGGTCAGGGGCAGCTCCCCCCTCTCCCCCCTCACCTTGGTCAGGGGCAGCTCCCCCTCTCCCCCCTCACCTTGGTCAGGTGCAGCTCCCCCCTCTCCCCCCTCACCTTGGTCAGGGGCAGCTCCCCCCTCTCCCCCCTCACCTTGGTCAGGGGCAGCTCCCCCTCTTCCCCCTCACCTTGGTCAGGGGCAGCTCCCCCCTCTCCCCCCTCACCTTGGTCAGGGGCAGCTCCCCCTCTCCCCCCTCACCTTGGTCAGGGGCAGCTCCCCCCTCTCCCCCCTCACCTTGGTCAGGGGCAGCTCCCCCCTCTCCCCCCTCACCTTGGTCAGGGGCAGCTCCCCCCTCTCCCCCCTCACCTTGGTCAGGGGCAGCTCCCCCCTCTCCCCCCTCACCTTGGTCAGGTGCAGCTCCCCCCTCTCCCCCCTCACCTTGGTCAGGTGCAGCTCCCCCTCTCCCCCCTCACCTTGGTCAGGGGCAGCTCCCCCCTCTCCCCCCTCACCTTGGTCAGGGGCAGCTCCCCCCTCTCCCCCCTCACCTTGGTCAGGGGCAGCTCCCCCCTCTCCCCCCTCACCTTGGTCAGGTGCAGCTCCCCCTCTCCCCCCTCACCTTGGTCAGGTGCAGCTCCCCCCTCTCCCCCCTCACCTTGGTCAGGTGCAGCTCCCCCCTCTCCCCCCTCACCTTGGTCAGGTGCAGCTCCCCCCTCTCCCCCCTCACCTTGGTCAGGGGCAGCTCCCCCCTCTCCCCCCTCACCTTGGTCAGGTGCAGCTCCCCCTCTCCCCCCTCACCTTGGTCAGGTGCAGCTCCCCCTCTCCCCCCTCACCTTGGTCAGGGGCAGCTCCCCCCTCTCCCCCCTCACCTTGGTCAGGGGCAGCTCCCCCCTCTCCCCCCTCACCTTGGTCAGGTGCAGCTCCCCCTCTCCCCCCTCACCTTGGTCAGGGGCAGCTCCCCCCTCTCCCCCCTCACCTTGGTCAGGGGCAGCTCCCCCCTCTCCCCCCTCACCTTGGTCAGGGGCAGCTCCCCCCTCTCCCCCCTCACCTTGGTCAGGGGCAGCTCCCCCCTCTCCCCCCTCACCTTGGTCAGGTGCAGCTCCCCCTCTCCCCCCTCACCTTGGTCAGGGGCAGCTCCCCCTCTCCCCCCTCACCTTGGTCAGGGGCAGCTCCCCCCTCTCCCCCCTCACCTTGGTCAGGGGCAGCTCCCCCCTCTCCCCCCTCACCTTGGTCAGGGGCAGCTCCCCCCTCTCCCCCCTCACCTTGGTCAGGTGCAGCTTCCCCTCTCCCCCCTCACCTTGGTCAGGGGCAGCTCCCCCCTCTCCCCCCTCACCTTGGTCAGGTGCAGCTCCCCCTCTCCCCCCTCACCTTGGTCAGGGGCAGCTCCCCCCTCTCCCCCCTCACCTTGGTCAGGGGCAGCTCCCCCCTCTCCCCCCTCACCTTGGTCAGGGGCAGCTCCCCCCTCTCCCCCCTCACCTTGGTCAGGTGCAGCTTCCCCTCTCCCCCCTCACCTTGGTCAGGGGCAGCTCCCCCCTCTCCCCCCTCACCTTGGTCAGGTGCAGCTCCCCCTCTCCCCCCTCACCTTGGTCAGGGGCAGCTCCCCCCTCTCCCCCCTCACCTTGGTCAGGGGCAGCTCCCCCCTCTCCCCCCTCACCTTGGTCAGGTGCAGCTCCCCCTCTCCCCCCTCACCTTGGTCAGGGGCAGCTCCCCCCTCTCCCCCCTCACCTTGGTCAGGTGCAGCTCCCCCTCTCCCCCCTCACCTTGGTCAGGGGCAGCTCCCCCCTCTCCCCCCTCACCTTGGTCAGGTGCAGCTCCCCCTCTCCCCCCTCACCTTGGTCAGGTGCAGCTCCCCCCTCTCCCCCCTCACCTTGGTCAGGTGCAGCTTCCCCTCTCCCCCCTCACCTTGGTCAGGGGCAGCTCCCCCCTCTCCCCCCCTCACCTTGGTCAGGTGCAGCTCCCCCTCTCCCCCCTCACCTTGGTCAGGGGCAGCTCCCCCCTCTCCCCCCTCACCTTGGTCAGGGGCAGCTCCCCCCTCTCCCCCCTCACCTTGGTCAGGTGCAGCTTCCCCTCTCCCCCCTCACCTTGGTCAGGGGCAGCTCCCCCCTCTCCCCCCTCACCTTGGTCAGGTGCAGCTCCCCCTCTCCCCCCTCACCTTGGTCAGGGGCAGCTCCCCCCTCTCCCCCCTCACCTTGGTCAGGGGCAGCTCCCCCCTCTCCCCCCTCACCTTGGTCAGGTGCAGCTCCCCCTCTCCCCCCTCACCTTGGTCAGGTGCAGCTCCCCCTCTCCCCCCTCACCTTGGTCAGGGGCAGCTCCCCCCTCTCCCCCCTCACCTTGGTCAGGGGCAGCTCCCCCCTCTCCCCCCTCACCTTGGTCAGGTGCAGCTCCCCCTCTCCCCCCTCACCTTGGTCAGGGGCAGCTCCCCCTCTCCCCCCTCACCTTGGTCAGGGGCAGCTCCCCCCTCTCCCCCCTCACCTTGGTCAGGGGCAGCTCCCCCCTCTCCCCCCTCACCTTGGTCAGGGGCAGCTCCCCCCTCTCCCCCCTCACCTTGGTCAGGTGCAGCTTCCCCTCTCCCCCCTCACCTTGGTCAGGGGCAGCTCCCCCCTCTCCCCCCCTCACCTTGGTCAGGTGCAGCTCCCCCTCTCCCCCCTCACCTTGGTCAGGGGCAGCTCCCCCTCTCCCCCCCTCACCTTGGTCAGGTGCAGCTCCCCCCTCTCCCCCCTCACCTTAGTCAGGTGCAGCTCCCCCCTCTCCCCCCTCACCTTGGTCAGGTGCAGCTCCCCCCTCACCTTGGTCAGGGGCAGCTCCCCCCTCACCTGGGTCAGGTGCAGCTCCCCCCTCTCCCCCCTCACCTTGGTCAGGTGCAGCTTCCCGCCGGAGCCCCGCGTGCAGATGATGAGGTGCTTGGAGAACAGGAAGCACTGCCGCTCGCCCTCCTTCCGCAGGGACAGCGACCCCAGGCGGCCCCGCGGGATCTTGCCCTTCTCACTCATGGGCACCTGGATGAGGGACCCTGCGGGCAGAGGAGAGAGGCCCGGCTGACCCTGACTGACCTCTGGCTGACCCCTGGCTGACTCCTGACTGAGCCCATCTCTGGAGTGACCCCTGGCTGACCCATCTCCAGGTTGACCCTTGACCCCTGGCTAACCCCTGACTGACCTCATCTCCAGGGTGACCCCTGGCTGACCTCTGGCTGAACCCATTTCCAGGGTGACCCCTGACTGACCTCTGGCTGACCTCATCTCCAGGTTGACCCCTGACCCCTGACTGACTTGTGGATGACCCCTGACTGATCCCATCTCCACATTGACTCCTAGCTGACCCCTGGCTGATTCCCGTCGCCAGGGTGACCCCTGACCTCTGGCTGACCCCATCTCCAGGGTGACCCCTGACTGACCCTGGCTGACCCCATCTCCAGGGTGGCCCTGGCCTCTGAGCACCGTGGGAGTCGAGCGTGGGACTGAGCTTAGGATCCGGGCGACCCCAGTCCTGGCAGCAACCCTGCACCCGGGCCACGCCCTCCCCCCTCCCCCGCGGTCACTCCCCCCAGCCCTGGGGACCCCGCGGTCACCCCCCCGCCCTGGGGACCCCGCGGTCACCCCCCCCGCCCCGGGGACCCCGCGGTCACCCCCCCCAGCCCCGGGGACCCCGCGGTCACTCCCCCAGCCCCAAGGACCCCGCAGTCACTCCCCGCTGGGACCCCCGCGGTCACCCCCCCCAGCCCCGGGGACCCCGCGGTCACCCCCTCCAGCCCCGGGAACCCCGCGGTCACTCCCCCCAGCCCAGGGGACCCCGCGGTCACTCCCCCCAGCACTGGGGACCCCGCGGTCACTCCCCCCAGCCCCGGGACCCCGCGGTCACTCCCCCAGCCCCGGGGACCCCGCGGTCACTCCCTGCTGGGACCCCGCGGTCACCCCCCCCAACCCCGGGGACCCCGCGGTCACTCCCCCCAGCCCCGGGGACCCCGCGGTCACTCCCCCCAGCCCCGGGGACCCCGCGGTCACTCCCCCCAGCCCCGGGGACCCCGCGGTCACCCCCTCCAGCCCCGGGGACCCCGCGGTCACTCCCCCCAGCCCCGGGGACCCCGCGGTCACCCCCTCCAGCCCCGGGGACCCCGCGGTCACTCCCCCCAGCCCCGGGGACCCCGCTGTCACTCCCCCCAGCCCTGGGGACCCCGCGGTCACTCTTCCCGCCCTGGGGACCCCGCGGTCACTCTTCCCGCCCTGGGGACCCCGCGGTCACTCTTCCCGCCCTGGGGATCCCGCGGTCACTCTTCCCGCCCTGGGGACCCCGCGGTCACTCCCCCCAGCCCCGGGGACCCCAGGGTCACTCTTCCCGCCCTGGGGACCCCGCGGTCACTCCCCCAGCCCCGGGGACCCCGCGGTCACTCCCCGCTGGGACCCCGCGGTCACCCCCCCAGCCCCGGGGATGCCGCGGTCACTCCCCCAGCCCCGGGGACCCCGCGGTCACCCCCCAGCCCCGGGGACCCCGCGGTCACTCTTCCCGCCCTGGGGACCCCGCGGTCACTCCCCCAGCCCCGGGGACCCCGCGGTCACTCCCCGCTGGGACCCCGCGGTCACCCCCCCAGCCCCGGGGATGCCGCGGTCACTCCCCCAGCCCCGGGGACCCCGCGGTCACTCCCCCCAGCCCCGGGGACCCCGCGATCACTCCCCCCAGCCCCGGGGACCCCGCGGTCACTCCCCCCAGCCCCGGGGACCCCGCGATCACTCCCCCCAGCCCCGGGGACCCCGCGGTCACTCCCCCCAGCCCCGGGGACCCCGCGGTCACCCCCCCGCCCTGGGGACCCCGCGGTCACCCCCCCCAGCCCTGGGGACCCAGCGGTCACTCCCCCAGCCCCGGGGACCCCGCAGTCACTCCCCGCTGGGACCCCGCGGTCACCCCCCCCAGCCTCGGGGACCCCGCAGTCACTCCCCGCTGGGACCCCGCGGTCACTCCCCCAGCCCCGGGGACCCCGCGGTCACTCCCCGCTGGGACCCCCGCGGTCACCCCCCCCAGCCCCGGGGATGCCGCGGTCACTCCCCCAGCCCCGGGGACCCCGCGGTCACCCCCCCGCCCTGGGGACCCCGCGGTCACTCCCCCCGCCCCGGGGACCCCGCGGTCACTCCCCCAGCCCCGGGGACCCCGCGGTCACTCCCCCCAGCCCCGGGGACCCCGCGGTCACTCCCCGCTGGGACCCCGCGGTCACTGCCCGCAGCCCCGGGTACCCTGCGGTCACTCCCCCCAGCCCTGGGGACCCCGCGGTCACTCTTCCCGCCCTGGGGATCCCGCGGTCACTCCCCCAGCCCCGGGGACCCCGCAGTCACCCCCCCCAGCCCCGGGGACCCCGCGGTCACCCCCCCAGCCCCGGGGACCCCGCGGTCACGCCCCCAGCCCCGGGGACCCCGCGGGCACTCCCCCAGCCCCGGGGACCCCGCGGTCACCCCCCCGCCCTGGGGACCCCGCGGTCACCCCCCCAGCCCCGGGGACCCCGCGGTCACTGCCCGCAGCCCCGGGGACCCCGCGGTCACTCCCCCAGCCCCGGGGACCCCGCGGTCACTCCCCCCAGCCCCGGGGACCCCGCGGTCACTCCCCCAGCCCCGGGGACTCCGCGGTCACTCCCCCAGCCCCGGGGACCCCGCGGTCACTCCCCCAGCCCCGGGGACCCCGCGGTCACTCCCCCAGCCCTGGGGACCCCGCGGTCACCCCCCCCAGCCCCGGGGACCCCGCGGTCACTCCCCCAGCCCCGGGGACCCCGCGGTCACCCCCCCAGCCCCGGGGACGCCGCGGTCACTCCCCCAGCCCCGGGGACCCCGCGGTCACCCCCCCGCCCTGGGGACCCCGCGGTCACTCCCCCCAGCCCCGGGGACCCCGCGGTCACTCCCCCAGCCCTGGGGACCCCGCGGTCACCCCCCCAGCCCCGGGGACCCCGCGGTCACTCCCCCAGCCCCGGGGACCCCGCGGTCACCCCCCGCCCCGCCCCCGGGGCCCACCTTGCCGCACGAAGGTCTGGCTGGTGTCCAGCAGGACCTCGCAGCCCTCGGTGATCATGCGCTCGATGGCCAGGTTCTTGCGGATGTTCTCGGTCTCGCTCACCTCGTCATGCATGATCCTGCGGGGACGGGCGGGGAGCCGCGCGGTCGGACGCGGCTCGGGCGGCCACGCCGGGAGGGACGGGGCCCGGCCCAGCCAGGTCTGGGGAGAAAGCCTGGCACCCCCAGTTCTCAGCGTGGCCCCCCAGAGGGGTCGGGAGCAGGAAGGAGCCCAGTGTGCTGGGCACGGAGAGGTCCGATCTCACTTCTCCTCCCACGGCAGGAGGCGGGATTGTGTCAGAGAAAAGGAGGCAGAGGTGACAGCTAAGGCCAGGCCTCTGGGATTTAAAAGTCTGAAACGTGCCTGGCCGTGGCTCCGTGGTGGAGCATCGACCTGTGAACCAGGAGGTCAGGGTTCGATTCCTGGTCAAGGGCACATGCCCGGGTTGCGGGCTCCATCCACAGGGTGGGGCGTGCAGGAGGCAGCCGATCCATGATTCTCTCTCATTGTTGATGTTTCTCTCTCCCTCTCCCTTTCTTTCTGAGTCAATAAAAACATATATATAAAAAGTCTGAAACGTGGGAGGCATAGACAGCAGCATGGGGAGAAAGACGGGCTACAGGAGACGTCATGAGCTCATTAACCAGACCCCCGTCCATCCGACCACCAGCTCTGTCCACCCACAGAAAAAACGGACTTTTCTAGTATTTCTGCCCCAGGACCTTTGCACGCCCTGTGCAGTGGCCCTCGATGCTCTCTATGTGGCCGTGTTCGTAATAATGGGTCTGGAATGGCTTATTCCTGGAGGACAAGGCACTGGAGCCGGCTCGAGGAACACCGACTTCAGTTATTTCTCTGAATTCTGGCTCGTCTGAGAGAGAAATAGGACACAGCCCCCCCCCTCCCCCCAGACAACTGTCCCTGTTCTGACGGCTGCAATGCCGCTTGTGTCCACGAGGTGGCGCCATCGACCTGCTTTTTTACAAATACTGCTGGGTAAGTTGTGGACTTTGCTCAGAGCCTCCAAGAGTTCCCAGGAGCCTTAGGAAAGCAGTGGGTCATTTGTTGGGGGAAGGGGGACCCGGAGAAGTACCCCAGGGCCTTTGCACTTGCTGCTTCCCCCTTCTGAGCCCTTCATGGGGCTGTTTCCTTTATCCTGGCTCTGGGATGGCTTATTGTTGGAGGACCCGGCAATGGAGCCAGCTCAGGCAAGAATGACTTTAGTTAGTTCTTTAGGTTCCGGTGTGTCTGGAGGGAAGCTGGCCGGCCTGGCTCCGTGGTTGAACCTCAGCCTATGGGCCAGGAGGTCACCGTTCGATTCCCCCGTCAGGGCACAGGCCCGGGTTGCCGGATCGATCCCCAGTAGGGGGCGTGCAGGAGGCAGCCGATCCATGATTCTCTCTCATCATGGATGTTTCTCTCTCTCTCCCTCTCCCTTCCCATCCCTCCTCAGGGCTTCTATACCAGTAGTCCCATCCCCACTGAATTCTCTTATACAGCTGTTTTTAAACTTATTATTTAAAAAAATATATTTTATTGATTTTTTTACAGAGAGGAAGGGAGAGGGATAGAGAGTCAGAAACATCAATGAGAAACATCGATCAGCTGCCTCCTGCACGCCCCCTACTGGGGATGTGCCCGCAACCAAGGTACACGCCCTTGACTGGAATCGAACCCGGGACCCTTCAGTCCGCAGGCAGACACTCTATCCACTAATCCACACTGGTTAGGGCTAAACTTATTATTTTAAAAAATAACACTTAAGTTGACTTTTAGAGAGTGAGGAAGGGAGAGGGAGAGATAGAAACATAGAGGAGGGAGGAACATCATGAATCGGCCGTCTCCTGCACGGCCCACCCCGGGGATCGAGCCCAGGACCTGGGCGTGTGCCCTGACCGGGAATCGAACCCGCGACCTCTGGGTTCCTGGGTCGATGCTCAGCCGCGGAGCCACGCCAGCCGCGCTTTGGCTGTTGTTTTAAACCCTGGCTCGGGCTTGGCTTATTGTCAGAGGCCAGGGCGGTGCCGCCGGCTCAGGGACAAACCCACTGGGGTGAGTTTTGTAGGTGCTGGAGAGGCTGGGAGGGAACCTGACTGGGTACCACCCCGTCTGAGAGAAGCTGATCAAGTCCCTCATGTTTCCTTTCTGCCCCTGCAATACCTCTCCTGTCCACAGGGTGGCAGCACTCACTCACTTTGGGAAAAAAAATCCCCCTTCATGAAGGTGAACGCACAAGTTCGTGGCCAACTTTGTTTGCAATCTTGATTGGTTTCAAGTCTCCTGCCAACTCCTTCTCGGGGCCTTTGTACTTGTCCCCCCACCCCCACCCCCCCAGGAACCCTCTTATATGTTGTTTTTTTTAAATCCTGGCTCTAAATCGGATTATTTTTTAAAAAGGTATATTTTATTGATTTTTACAGAGAGGAAGGGAGAGGGATAGAGAGCTAGAAACATCGATGAGAGAGAAACATCCATCAGCGGCCTCCTGCACACCTCCCACTGGGGATGTGCCCGCAACCAAGGTACATGCCCTTGACCGGAATCGAACCCAGGACCCTTCAGTCTGAGGGCCGGGGCTCTAACCACTGAGCCACCCGGCCAGGGCGGTCCCGGCACATTAGGGAGGGAGGGGTCACCTTAGCCCCTGATCCAAGACGACAGAGTGGACTGCACGCCGGGACCCGGGGGACGGGGTCAGCGTCTTAGGCCACATTCCTGGGCAGCTTGGTGCTCCCTGCACCTGTGCCCGCCCTGTGTCTGCCCTGTGTCCGCCCTGTGTCCGCCCTGTGCCCGCCCTGTGCCCGCCCTGTGTCCCTGTGTCCGCCCTGTGCCCGCCCTGTCTGTGCCCGCCCTGTGCCCGCCCTGTGTCTGCCCTGTGTCCGCCCTGTGCCCGCCCTGTGTCCGCCCTGTGTCTGCGCTGTGTCTGCCCTCTGTCCGCCCTGTGCACGCCCTGTGTCCGCCCTGTGCCCGCCCTGTGTCCGCCCTGTGTCTGCCCTCTGTCCGCCCTGTGCACGCCCTGTGTCCGCCCTGTGCCCGCCCTGTGTCCGCCCTGTGTCTGCCCTGTGCCCGCCCTGTGTCCGCCCTGTGCCCGCCCTGTGTCCGCCCTGTGCCTGCCCTGTGTCCGCCCTGTGTCTGCCCTGTGTCTGCGCTGTGTCTGCGCTGTGTCTGCCCTCTGTCCGCCCTGTGCACGCCCTGTGTCCGCCCTGTGCCCGCCCTGTGTCCGCCCTGTGTCTGCCCTGTGTCCGCCCTGTGTCCGCCCTGTGCCCGCCCTGTGCCCGCCCTGTGCCCGCCCTGTGCCCGCCCTGTGTCCGCCCTGTGTCTGCCCTGTGTCTGCGCTGTGTCTGCCCTCTGTCCGCCCTGTGCACGCCCTGTGTCCGCCCTGTGCCCGCCCTGTGTCCGCCCTGTGTCTGCCCTCTGTCCGCCCTGTGCACGCCCTGTGTCCGCCCTGTGCCCGCCCTGTGTCCGCCCTGTGTCTGCCCTCTGTCCGCCCTGTGCACGCCCTGTGTCCGCCCTGTGCCCGCCCTGTGTCCGCCCTGTGCCCGCCCTGTGCCCGCCCTGTGCCCGCCCTGTGTCCGCCCTGTGCCCGCCCTGTGTCCGCCCTGTGCCCGCCCTGTGTCCGCCCTGTGCCCGCCCTGTGCCCACCCTGTGCCCGCCCTGTGCCCGCCCTGTGCCCGCCCTGTGTCCGCCCTGTGCCCGCGCTGTGTCCGCCCTGTGCCCGCCCTGTGCCCGCCCTGTGCTCGCCCTGTGCCCGCCCTGTGTCCGCCCTGTGCCCGCCCTGTGCCCGCCCTGTGTCCGCCCTGTGCCCGCCCTGTGCCTGCCCTGTGCACGCCCTGTCTGTGCCCGCCCTGTGCCCGGTGCCCTGGGTCAGGTGTCCTTCAGGGCCAGGAGCCCCCGCTGGAACGGGTGTGGGATTTGGTACCCGGGTTCGTGGCCCCTCCTCCCTGCACACCCTCCCCCATTCTTCCCATGGGCTCACCCCACCTTGACTCGTCCCGGCTCCGTCCCCACACCTGACCCATCAGAAACCCCAGAATCAGACCCCCTGCCACCTCCCCTGCCATCGGTGCAGGCAGCGCCCCTCCCTGGCCCCTCCCTGGCTCCCCGGTCCCTCTGCCCTGCGGGAGGCCCCCGGCCTCAGGAGCTGAGGGGGCCTTGATGTGTCCCCTCGGACTCGGCCTGGGCTGCTGGGGGCTTTGGGCACGCGAGGGCCCGCCCCAGGCCCCCTCGGGACATGCTGACGGGAGGGTGTGAGCCGCCTGTCCGGGGAGGCGGCCCCGCCTCGGACCTGGCCCAGGTGTGCTGGCCTTCCCCCGTGCCCACATGGGCCTGCGCTGTGAGCCAAGCACTGCCCCCCCCAATCCTACCCTGCACGGGAGCTCCCCTGGGGGCTCAGCACCCGGGCGGGGGCGGCTGCGCTCACCGGGACAGCTCCTCCAGCTTGGACTTGGCGTAGTCCAGGCTGTTCCGCTCCACGTGCTCGTAGGGGGTGTGCGCCAGGAGCTCGTGCAGCGTCAGGATGTACCTGGGGATCTGGGGGGGGGGGGGCAGGGATGGGGAGGGACAGAGCGGCATTGGGAAGGGTTCGCTCAGCTCCGAGGACACCTGCAGGGGCAGGGCCTGGGGGTGCCTGAGGACCAGGAGGGACAGGGCCCCTGAGGGAGCTGCCCCTCACCTTCCCACTACGCCTGCTCCGTGGGGCAGCCCCGCCCCGGTTCTCCAGCCCCAGCAGGCAGGGCAGGGCCGGGCCTCTCCCTGCGTGGCTACGGGAGCCCCACAGGGCCCCTGGGATGGTGGACTGGCTCCCTCCTGGCGGAGGCCGGGCGGCCCACCTGGGACGGGGAGGCGGGGACCCACTGGGACGGGGAGGAGGGGACGCACTGGGACGGGGAGGCGGGGACGCACTGGGACGGGGAGGCGGGGACGCCCTGGGACGGGGAGGTGGGGACGCCCTGGGACGGGGAGGCGGGGACGCCCTGGGACGGGGAGGTGGGGACGCACTGGGACGGGGAGGAGGGGACGCCCTGGGACGGGGAGGTGGGGACCCACTGGGACGGGGAGGCGGGGACGCACTGGGACGGGGAGGAGGGGACGCACTGGGACGGGGAGGAGGGGACGCACTGGGACGGGGAGGTGGGGACGCACTGGGACGGGGAGGTGGGGACCCACTGGGACGGGGAGGCGGGGACGCACTGGGACGGGGAGGTGGGGACACACTGGGACGGGGAGGTGGGGACACACTGGGACGGGGAGGCGGGGACGCCCTGGGACGGGGAGGTGGGGACGCACTGGGACGGGGAGGAGGGGACGCCCTGGGACGGGGAGGTGGGGACCCACTGGGACGGGGAGGCGGGGACGCACTGGGACGGGGAGGCGGGGACACACTGGGACGGGGAGGTGGGGACACACTGGGACGGGGAGGTGGGGACACACTGGGACGGGGAGGCGGGGACGCACTGGGACGGGGAGGCGGGGACGCACTGGGACGGGGAGGAGGGGACACACTGGGACGGGGAGGTGGGGACACACTGGGACGGGGAGGTGGGGACACACTGGGACGGGGAGGTGGGGACACACTGGGACGGGGAGGTGGGGACACACTGGGACGGGGACGCCCTGGGACGGGGAGGTGGGGACGCACTGGGACGGGGAGGTGGGGACACACTGGGACGGGGACGCCCTGGGACGGGGAGGTGGGGACGCACTGGGACGGGGAGGGGGGGACGCCCTGGGACGGGGAGGTGGGGACACACTGGGACGGGGACGCCCTGGGACGGGGAGGTGGGGACGCACTGGGACGGGGAGGTGGGGACACACTGGGACGGGGAGGTGGGGACACACTGGGACGGGGACGCCCTGGGACGGGGAGGTGGGGACGCACTGGGACGGGGAGGTGGGGACGCACTGGGACGGGGAGGTGGGGACGCACTGGGACGGGGAGGAGGGGACGCACTGGGACGGGGAGGTGGGGACGCACTGGGACGGGGAGGCGGGGACGCCCTGGGACGGGGAGGTGGGGACGCACTGGGACGGGAGGTGGGGACGCCCTGGGACGGGGAGGTGGGGACGCACTGGGACGGGGAGGCGGGGACGCACTGGGACGGGGATGCACTGGGACAGGGAGGTGGGGACGCACTGGGACGGGGAGGCGGGGACGCCCTGGCGCGGCCTGCGCACCTGGAACATGGGGTAGGTGAGGAAGGTCTCCAGCGTCCGCTCCTCGCAGTCGGGCTTGGCCTCGTAGTGCTTGAGCAGCTTGTCGAAGTCGCGGTTCTGCTTGCAGTGCGCCAGGATCTGCAGGCTGTACTGGTGGTTGCGCACGAACTCCTGGTAGATGTTCAGCATCGGCAGCAGGATGTCGAACAGGTCGGCTGCGGGGCAGGGGCCGCGGGGTCGGCGGGGTCAGCGGGGTCGGCGGGGTCAGTGGGGTCGGCAGGGTCAGCAGGGTGAGCAGTTCAGCGGGGTCGGCGCCTCCCCCCCGGAGACAGACAGGCGCCCTAGGTCCCCCACCCCAGAGAGACCCTGCCTTTGGAGGGACGCTGGCCAGGGAGGTGGCCCCCGACGTAGGGGTCCCATCAGAATCTCAGATATGTTTTTGTTAATCCTCCCCCGAGGATGTGTCCTCATTGATATTTAAGAGAGAGTGGAAGGGAAGTGGGGGGAGAGAGAGAAAGATGGATGGGAGAGAGACACATCGATTGGTTGCCTCCCGCACCCACCCCGACCAGGGCCGGGAATTGAGCCCGCCACGGAAGCACATGCCCGTGACTGAAATCGAACCTGAGACCCTTCAGTCCACGGGCCAATGCTCTAACCACTGAGCCACACCAGATTTTGAGAGCCAGGCCCTGTCGAGTCTGACACGTGCCCCGGGGGACAGGTGTAGGGGTGCTGTGCTGTGCACCCTGCCTTTGGCAGCACCCAGACCCGTTACCAATGCCCGCGGCGAGACCCGAATTCTACATGCAGTGCGTTCGCAATCACAGAAAACGGGGGAAAATAACCATGCTGGGAGCAAACCCCGTGTTTACAGCGGGGTCCTGGGAAGGCAGAGCCACGGGGGGCATTTTTAAACGTCTCCTGTTTTGAGGATTCTCGAGTTTTTACCCATGGGTACGTGGACGTTATTAACAACTAGAGGCCCGGTGCACAAAATTCATGCACGGAGCAGGGGGTCCCTCAGCCCAGCCTGCACCCTCTCCAATCCAGGACCCCTCGGGGGATGTCCAACTGCCTCTCGCAATCCAGGACCGCTGGCTCCTAACCGCTCGCCTGCCTGCCTGCCTGAGCGCCCCTAACTGCTCCCCTGCTGGCCTGATTGCCCCTAACTGCCTCTGCCTCGCCCCGCACCTGGGACCCAGGATTCCCTCCTCTGGCCAGTCGCAGGCACCCGGGACCCAGACTTCCCTCTCTCTGGCTGGCCACGGGCACCTAGGAACGGGCTGGCTTTGCCAGGACCAGCCGCAGCCGCAGGGGCCCGTGGGTGGGCGGTTTGTCCCTCTCCGGGGCCACAGCTCATTTGTGCCTGGCTGGTCCCCATTCCTCTCTCCCAAGCTCATTTGTGCCTGGCTGGTCCCCATTCCTCTCTCCCGAGCTCATTTGTGCCTGGCTGGTCCCCATTCCTCTCTGCCCAGGGTTGAGTGTCTGAGCCTTATGGCATGAAGGCGTGAGGGCGTGAGTACCATTTGCATATGCGCTCTTTATTATGTAGGATGGGAGAAGCCGATAAAGAACGAAGGCTATGTCGCCTCCTCCAGTAACAGCTCCATCCGGCTTGTCGGTCCTCCTGGGCTCCCTCTCAGGGCTTCCGGGGCTCCTCAGGGGCCGCTGGGTGTCCCCCCGGAAGGGTGGCCCTGGAGGGGGGACCCCGCGGGTGGGGGGCCGGGACTCACCCAGGACCAGTGTGGGCCAGTTGGAGATCCGTGCCTTGAGGCCCTGGTAGAAGATCTGGTGCAGGAACATGATCGTCTCGCTGAAAGGGAAAACAGGGGTCAGCGGGGGCCCCCCAGAGTTCTTGTCCTGGGGTGCCTCCCCCCGAGGTGTACACAGCTCGGGGGTCCCGGGGAGACTCCAGCAGCAAACCCCTTTCACAGCGAGACCTGCTGTGAAAACCCCTTGGGTCCCACGGACTGTAATTTCGGGGGGCCCAGAGCGGAAGGAATACGGGAGCCCCCTTGATGAAAAAGGACCAGGAATTTCCAGGGGTGACAACAGAGTGTTGGGGTCACCCGCCTGGGAGGGAGGTCCCCCGAGGGGCTGAGGCAGAACAGCAGCTGGGACCATCACAGGTACAACGGGGGTTAACCTGGTTGTTACTAGCGGGCCAGGGCGAGGTTTTTGTTGTTCATCCTCCCCCGAGGGTATCTTCCCATTGGTTTTTAGGGAGAGGGAGGGAGAGGGAGGGACAGAGAGAAACATCGATGTGAGAGAGACACATCTATAGGTTGTCTCTTGCACGCGCCCTGACCAGGGTCCGGCCGGGGAGGAACCTGCAGTTGAGGTCCCTGCCCTTGACCAGAATCGAACCCGGGGCCCTTGGGTCTGCAGGCCGACGCTCTAGCCACTGCGCCACATGGGCCAGGGCAGTTTTTTCGTTTTAATGTACCGATTTGGGAGAGAGAGAAGCATTGATTTGTTACGGACGCATTCGTCGGTGGATTGTCTGTGCCCTGACCGGGGATCGAACCCGAACGCGTGGCGCATCGGAAGGACCCTCTGACTGACTGAGCAGCCCAGCTGGGGCTGAATGGTCAGTTCTGACGGAGACCCACTGGCCCACAAGGCCTCACATGCTTACTGCCGGGCCTCTCACGGAAGCTGGGGGGTCCCCGGCCTGTGGGAGGGGAGCCCCTGACTTGTGCACCTGCCCCCATGGCCCTGTCTCTGCCCATAGCCCCATCACAGGCCCGTGGGGACCAGACAGGAAGGACACCACCGCTCAGGTGTGGTGGCTGTGGCCAGAGGGGCCCGGCCGCGTTGCTCGGGGGCTGAGCGTGGACCTAGGAACCAGGAGGTCCCGGGTTCGATTCCCGGTCAGGGCACATGCCCGGGGTTGTGGGCTCCATCCCCAGTGTGGGGCGTACAAGAGGCAGCTGATCCATGTTGATGTTTCCCTCTCATCAATATTTTTCTCTCTCCCCCTTCCTCTGTGAAATCAATAAAAAAATATATATATTTTTAAAAAGTCCCCAAACACCGACACATGTCCCCTGATGGGGGGAGGGAGGCCGATTCTGGCCATGCTCAGAACCAGCCCTTAGACGTACACTGAGGGGGCTGGCCCCCTTTGCCCTCCTGCCCCCACCAAACCACACGGTTGGGGGGCGTGGCTTCGTCCACGGGACCTGGGCACCGCCTTCCTCCCGGGCCTCGGTTTCCTCCTCTGCACCCACCTCTGCACGGGTGGGACCTGGCTGCGGGCGGGCCGGGGTCCCAGAGAGGCCTGGCGCTGGTGCGGCCCCCGAGGTGGGGCGCCCCTGTTGGGGGCGGGGGCCCGCCCACCTGTTGAGGAAGATGCTGCTGACGTCATCGTGCGTGATGGGCGGCCGCTTGGAGCTGGCGGCCATGCGCAGTGGGCGCAGGAAGTTGTTGACCAGGATGTGCAGCTGCTGCACGTACTCGGCCTCGGCCTCCAGCATGCTGAACACCAGCTGGTTGCGCTTGCGCATGCTGTCGGCGTGCGGCGACCGGATGTAGTCCTGGATGACCGTCTTCCACTTGCGGCGGCACAGCCAGCCGCGCAGGAAGCTCTGCACCTGGGCGCGCACGGGGCGGGGCCTCAGTGCTGCGGGGCCGGTGGGGCGGGCAGGGAGCCCCCCACCCCCCAGGGCGGGACTACCGAGCTGCCTGCCGCATGCCTGATGGCGCGCGGGGACCAGGGCGTACGCTGGGTCCAGGGCTCCAGGGAGGCACAGGCGCTGGGGGGGGGGGGGGGGGGGGAGAGGGACCAAGGAGAGCAGGGACCAGGGCGCACACACACGGGGACCAGGGCGCACACACAAGGACCAGGGCGCACACACACGGGGACCAGGGCGCACACACAGGGACCAGGGCGCGCACACACGGGGACCAGGGCGCACACACGGGGACCAGGGCGTACACGCGGGGGCCAGGGCGCACACGCGGGGGCCAGGGCGCACACGCGGGGACCAGGGCGCACACGCAGGGGCCACGGTGCACACACGGGACCAGGGCGCACACACGGGGACCAGGGCGCACACGCGGGGACCAGGGCGCACACGCGGGACCAGGGCGCACACGCGGGGACCAGGGCGCACACGCGGGGACCACGGCGCACACGCGGGGACCAGGGCGCACACGCGGGGACCACGGTGCACACGCGGGGACCAGGGCGCACACGCGGGGACCACGGTGCACACGCGGGGACCAGGGCGCACACGCGGGGACCAGGGCGCACACACGGGGACCACGGTGCACACACGGGACCAGGGCGCACACACGGGGACCAGGGCGCACACGCGGGGACCAGGGCGCACACGCGGGGACCAGGGCGCACACGCGGGGACCACGGTGCACACGCGGGGACCAGGGCGCACACGCGGGGACCACGGTGCACACACGGGGACCAGGGCGCACACGCGGGGACCACGGTGCACACACGGGGACCAGGGCGCACACACGGGGACCAGGGCGCACACACAGGGACCACGGTGCACACACGGGACCAGGGCGCACACACGGGGACCAGGGCGCACACGCGGGGTCCAGGGTGAGCAGGGACCAGGGCGCACACACGGGGACCAGGGCGCACACACGGACCAGGGCGCACACACGGGGACCAGGGCGCACACGCGGGGTCCAGGGTGAGCAGGGACCAGGGCGCACACACGGGGACCAGGGCACACACACGGGGACCAGGGCACACACACGGGGACCACGGTGCACACACGGGGACCAGGGCGCACACACGGGGACCAGGGCGCACACACGGGGACCAGGGCGCACACGCGAGGTCCAGGGTGAGCAGGGACCAGGGCGCACACGTGGGGACCAGGGTGAGCAGGGACCAGGGCGCACACGCGGGGTCCAGGGTGAGCAGGGACCAGGGCGCACACACGGGGACCAGGGCACACACACGGGGACCAGGGCACACACACGGGGACCACGGTGCACACACGGGGACCAGGGCGCACACACGGGGACCAGGGCGCACACGCGGGGTCCAGGGTGAGCAGGGACCAGGGCGCACACGCGGGGACCAGGGCGCACACACGGGGACCAGGGCGCACACGCGGGGTCCAGGGCGCACACGCGGGGACCAGGGCGCACACGCGGGGACCAGGGCGCACACGCGGGGTCCAGGGTGAGCAGGGACCAGGGCGCACACGCGGGGGCCAGGGCGCACACACGGGGACCAGGGCGCACACACGGGGACCAGGGCGCACACGCGGGGACCAGGGCGCACACACGGGGACCAGGGCGCACACGCGGGGACCAGGGCGCACACGCGGGGACCAGGGCGCACACGCGGGGACCAGGGCTCACACGCGGGGACCAGGGCGCACACGAGGGGACCAGGGCGCACACACGGGGTCCAGGGTGAGCAGGGACCAGGGCGCACACGCGGGGACCAGGGCGCACACGCGGGGGCTAGGGCGCACACGCGGGGACCAGGGCGCACACGCGGGGACCAGGGCGCACACGCGGGGGCCAGGGCGCACACGCGGGGGCTAGGGCGCACACGCGGGGACCAGGGCGCACACGCGGGGACCAGGGCGCACACGAGGGGACCAAGGTGAGCAGGGACCAGGGCGCACACGCGGGGACCAGGGCGCACACGAGGGGACCAGGGTGAGCAGGGACCAGGGCTCGGAGTGCAAGGCCCCAGGCGAGGTGCTGGATGCCTGAGCCTGCTGGTTCCCTGGACTCGAGGCGTGGTCCCGGGGCGGGGCAGGGGAACAGGAGGACCCCCGCCGCCGCGGGCTTCGGGGGGGTGTGCAGACCTTCTTAATCTTCTTGATGTCGCTGTCCTCGTCGCTGGTGGTGGCGCTGGTCTGGGTGGACTGGATCCGCTCGGTGTCCTTGAGCAGGGACGCGATCTGCGACAGAGGCACGGGTCAGCCGCCCCCAGGGTCACGGGCACGTGGGAAGGTGAGACCCCTCGCTCTGTGGGAGGTCGCTGAGCCAGACGTCTGCGTGGGCCCCGGACTGGGGACCTGCCCAGCTGGGTCCCAGGCCGCTGGGCTCTGGCTCTGAGTGACCTTGGGCAATGCCCTTCGGCTCCCTGGGCTGCAGGCAGCACCTGTCCCCTGTCCCCTGTCCCCCGGGAGCCTGGCCTGAATCTGTCCCCGTTGCCTCAACCATGGCTACCTTTACGCTTGGGTTTTCCGGTTTTTCTTCTTGTTGTTTTTTAATGTAACATTTAAAAAATATATTTTATTGATTTCAGAGAGGGAAAGAGAAACATCCGTGATGAGAGAGAATCATGGACTGGCTGTCTCCTGCACGCCCCCCCAAGGGGGATCGAGCCCACAACCCGGGCATGTGCCCTTAACCAGAATCGAACCCGGGACCTTTCAGTCCACAGGCCGTTGCTCTATCCACTGAGCCAAACCGGCCAGGGCAATGCTTGGGTTTTTATTGGGGTCAGATGTCTGTAACATAAAGTTTGCCATCTTAGCCGGTTTTTTAAAAATGTTTTTATTGCCCTGGCCAGTTTGGCTCAGTGGATAGAGCGTTGGCCTGCAGACTCAAGGGTCCCGTGTTCGATTCCCAGTCAGGGCACAGGCCCAGGTTGCGGGCTCGGACCCCAGTGGGGGGCGTGCAGGAGGCAGCCGATCCATGATTCTCTCTCATCATGGATGTTTCTCTCTCTCCCTCTCCCTTCCTCTCTGATATCAATAAAAATATATTAAAAAATAAAAATAGGTTTTTATTGATTTCAGAGAGAGGAAGGGAGAGGGAAGGAGAGAGAGATGGAAACATCCATGATGAGAGAGAATCATGGATCGGCTGCCTCCTGCACGTCCCCCACTGGGGATGGAGCCCGCAACCTGGGCATGTGCCCTGACGGGGAATTGAACCCTGACCTCCTGGTTCATAGGTCAACGCTCAGCCACTGAGCCACGCTGGCCGGGCTGCTAGTCTGCTTTCTTAACAAGTTTTGGGATTTGCACCTGGCACCCTTTTCCCTTTAGTTGGGCGATGTGTGTGTATGTGCGTGTGCGCGTGTGTACATGTTCGTGTGCGTGCGTGTACGTGTCCATGTGTGTACACGTGTGTGTGCGTGTGTGTATGTATTTAAAATCAGTGCAGTCCTCTAAGGGAGAGGCATTCTAGGACATCCACTCAGCAGGACCAGGGAAAAACAGGTGCAATTAGGCCAGGCGCCCCACTCCGTGCTCAGCAACGCGGGCAGCCCCGGAGCCTTAGTTAAGCATCAGGCCGGCGAGCAGAGCTCTGCAGAATGGGGAGCGAGGGGGGGAGGGGGGAGGGGGCCCTCTAGGGGTCTGGGCCACCCAGGGCCCACGCCTGGGAGGAGCCCCGGTGAGCTCAGGGAGCCAGCCTTCCTCTCGCCCTGGCAGGCCCCCTCGGGGGTGGATGGGCCGGCTTTGGACCCTGGTTTGCTCGCTTGGCATCGAGAGCTGCCCTGCCGACCTCGTCAGTGGCGGCCGTGGCGCGCTGGGACTGGCTCACAGCCCAGCTCATCGGCGAGCGCCCAGCTCTGGCTGCCCCGTGGAAATGGGAAGGGCTTTCCAGAAGAGGTTTTGCAGGGCAAATAGGAGCCCGACGGGTGGCTGTGGCACAGGAGGAATTTGAGCAGAAGGGATGGTGTGAACCTGGCGTCTCAGCTGCCTACTTGTCCCGCCCCCCCCCCCCCCCCGCCCACAAAACTGGCTTTCTTTTTTTTAATATATATTTTTTTATCTATTTCAAGAGGAAGGGAGAGGGAGAGGGAGAGAGGAGCATCCATGATGAGAGAGAATCATGGATCGGCTGCCTCCTGCACACCCCCTTCTGGGGATGGAGCCCGCAACCCGGGCATGTGCCCTGACCAGGAATGGAACTGTGACCTCCTGGTTCATAGGTCAACGTTCAACTACGGAGTCACGCCGGCCGGGCCTAACACGCACCCTTTAGTCCGCCGACCTCCGCAGCGGGGAGAGGTAACTGGCAGGGGGTCTGGGCCCGGCCTCCAGTGCTGATGGGGACCTGTGGCCCCCAATGTCTTCAGAGCCCTCCCAGCTCTGACCTGGTAAGACCTCGTCTTGGTCACGGGGCCCGCCTGTCACTCCCGGCTTCTCAGTGCCTCCTGCCACCTGGCGGCCACTTCCTGGGCCCTGGGCTCTGTGCGTCCTGGAGCCGGAACAGAGCGGACAGTGCCCTGCGCCCTGCGGGGTGTGTGTGTGCGAGAGACGGAGAGTGAGGGTAGCCCTAGAGCTGGACCAGCCGGCCCTGCAGTCTCCTCGAAAAAAAATCTCTGCCCCAGAGGGCGAGTCGCTCAATTGGAAACATTGCTGCCCAAATTCCCACAAATGGACCTAGCCAGCGTGGCTCCGTGGTTGAGCGTCGACCTAGGAACCGGGAGGTCACGGGTCAATTCCCGGTCAAGGGCACCTGCCCGGATTGCGGGCTCGATCCCCAGTAGGTGGCGTGAAGGAGGCAGTTGATCCATGATTCTCTTGCATCGTGGATGTTTCTCTCTCTCTCCCTCTCCCGTCCTCTCTGGAATCAAAACAAACAAACAAAAAAAGAAATTCCCACAAATGGGCTTCCGCTGCCACACACACTCACAACCACCCCTGCACCCACCCCTTCTCTGCCTCCAAACCCCGAATCTGACCCCGGAATCCCTTTAGGGCAGAAGCAACACCAGCCCACACCCACGTTGTCCTCGAAATGACTCACTTCCGGAGCCGGGTGCCCCTGAGCTCTATTCTTGTGCCAACGGCACTCTGTGATCCAGTGAGACTTCTGCTTCTCTAGTGCCCACCACAGAGCCCGACATCCTTACTGAGCACCTACTATGTGCCCAACGTCCCTATTGAGCGCCTACTATGTGCCCGACACCCTTATTGAGTGCCTACTATGTGCCCGACGCCCCTATTGAGCGCCTACTATGTGCCCGACGCCCCTATTGAGCACCTACTATGTGCCCGACGCCCCTATTGAGCGCCTACTATGTGCCCGACGCCCCTATTGAGCGCCTACTATGTGCCCGACGCCCCTATTGAGCGCCTACTATGTGCCCGACGCCCCTATTGAGCACCTACTATGTGCCCGACGCCCTTATTGAGTGCCTACTACGTGCCCGACGCCCTTATTGAGCGCCTACTACGTGCCCGACACCCTTACTGAGCACCTACTATGTGTCCGACGCCCTTACTGAGAACCTACTATGTGCCCGATGCCCTTACTGAGCACCTACTATGTGCCCGACGCCCCTATTGAGCGCCTACTATGTGCCCGACACCCTTACTGAGCACCTACTATGTGTCCGACGCCCTTACTGAGCACCTATGTGCCCGACACCCTTACTGAGCACCTACTATGTGCCCGATGCCCTTACTGAGCACCTACTATGTGCCCGACGCCCTTATTGAGCGCCTACTACGTGCCCGACACCCTTACTGAGCACCTACTATGTGTCCGACGCCCTTACTGAGCACCTACTATGTGCCCGACGCCCCTATTGAGCGCCTACTATGTGCCCGATGCCCCTATTGAGCACCTACTATGTGCCCGACGCCCTTATTGAGCGCCTACTACGTGCCCAATGTCCTTATTGAGCGCCATGTGCCCAACGTCCTTATTGAGCACCTACTATGTGCCAGGCTGGGGGGGGGCAGGGCAGGGAGTCCCCAGGCGGGGGCCTCTGAGCCTGGGAAGGTTCCTCAGGCCTGGACGCGTGGGGGTGACAAGGGCATTGCAATTGGGTGCCGGCAGGCCCAAAATCCAAGCAGCGCCCCCCCCTGAGTCTTAGGCTGGTAACGCGGAAGGCTTACTCAATGGGTGGTCATCACAGAAACTAGGAATCTACCCAGAGGGTTAGATCTGTGCCCATGAGAAGGGGAGGCACAGATGCCCGGCCGGGGGGGCGCGGCTCAGTGGTTGAGCGTTGATCTACGAACCAGAAGGTCATGGCTGGATTCCCGGTCAAGGGCACGTGCCCGGGTTGTGGGCTCGATCCCCAGCGTGGAGTGTGCAGGAGGCAGCCTATCCGTGATTCTCTCTCATCATGGACGTTTCTCTCTCTCTCCCTCTCCCTTCCTCTCTGAAATCAACACAAATGAGTTAAAAGAAAAAGAAGGGGGGCCACACAGAGGTTAGGGGTTCCCTCCAGGTTGCAGGTTTAGGTGGCAGAAGTGGGATCTGAATCCACTTTCAACCCCAGGACCTTCCCACTCGGCCAGCATCACTGGTTTCAGGGGTGGAGGCTGGCAGGGCAGCGGTGGAACTGCCGCCCGGCCCGTCCTATGGCCCTCCCTCCCCCCCCGCCAGATCCCGAGGAACCAAGGTGCCAGGCGTGGAGCCCGGCCCCGGCTGGCAGTCACCTCTGCCTTCAGCCGCTCGATCTCGACCTCCCCGTCCTCGATCTGCCTCCGCAGCTGCCTGGCCACCGTCTTCTCGGTCTCCACAATCTGCAGCAGGTGCAGGTACTTCTGCATCAGCGCCTCGTGCTCCGTGGCCAGTGTCCGGTAGCTGTGGGCACACGGCGACCGCGGCGTGTCAGGCATGGCCCGCTCGGCCCCTGAGGTCCCACCGCTGCCCTCGGGAGGGGGTCCCGCCGCCCGGGCATGGTGCTGGGCCTCCCCTGGACGCTGCTACGGCCACACGGCCCCTTCCCCGCACTCTGACCTCTGCTTCCTCCCACGGGCCCTGGCCCCCGGCCCCACCCCAGACACCGCAGGGCCTTTGCACAGACAGATCTTCTGTCCGAAGCATCCTCTGCCCCCCCCCCCACGCCCCTTTCCCTGGACCAGCTCCGTCCTCTTTCCTCGTTTAGCTCTGGGTCCCCGGAACCTTCCCTGCCCCCGCCCCCCGCCCCAACTGGGCAGAGTGTCCCAGAAACACCCTCGGCTTCCACTACCATAGAATCGGCCGGACTAAGACATATTTTTTAAACTTTTCTTTCTTTTTTCCTTATCCTCACCCGAGGATATTACCATTAATTTTAGAGAGAGTGGGAGAGAGAGGGAAAGACAGAGAAACATCGATGTGAGAGAAACCATTAAAGGATATTACCATTAATTTTAGAGAGAGTGGGAGAGAGAGGGAAAGACAGAGAAACATCGATGTGAGAGAAACACATTGATTGGTTGCCTCCTGCATTTTCCCTGACCAGGGCCCGGGCCGGGGAGGAGCCTGCAACTGAGGTCCGTGCCCTTTACCGGAATCGAACCCGGGACCCATCGGTCCCCAGGCCGACGCTCTATCCACTGAGCCACACCAGCCAGGGCGAACCTCACATAACTTCTGATGCCCAGACGTTGTCTCTGTCAAGCTCCCATCGCCCCTCCTCTCCTCTGCTGCCTCCCTTTCTCGTCCTAAGGCGTGGGTTTGCCCGATCGGGCCGTCGGGCTCAGGGTTCAGCCGCTCATGCCCGGACCCCGGGGCTGGGGGAGACCCACCTGGCGTGAGCGATGGCCGCCACCCATTCGTCACAGTCCTTGGCATCCTCCGTCCGCAGCTCCAAGGCCTTCTGGTTCTCGTGACTGAAGTTCACGGTGAAGTAGTGCTGCACCGAGGAGAGATGTCCGGTTACCGGGGCGTCCCCGGAACCAGCAGCGCCTGCCCAGCTAGCTGTTGGCAGAGCACTCGCTGCCACCCCAGCCGGGCACAGGTTCCTTCTCCGCGGCTGAAGGGACGCGGGCCTGGGGAGCACGCTTACCCTCTCGATGAGCGTCGACCTATGACCCAGGAGATCAGGGTTCGATTCCCGGTCAGGGCACATGCCCAGGTTGCAGGCTCCATCCCCAGTGTGGGGCATGCAGAAGGCAGCCGATCCATGATTCTCTCTCATCACAGATGTTTTATCTCTCTCTCTCCCTCTCCCTTCCTCTCTCTGAGATCAATAAAAATATATTAAAAAGTAACATCCTATATAATAAAAGCCTAATATGCTAAGTGTCTAGTTGTCCGTTCAACCAAAGTGTAATATGCTAATGATATAATAAGACCCCTCAACCGCTTGCTATGTTGTGCACTGACCACCAGGGGGCAGACCCTCCGACTAGTAGGTTAGCTTGCTGCTGGGGTCTGGCCGATCGGGACTGAGCGAGTCCTCCCCGGCCCTGATCATGCACCGGTGGGGTCCCTCGGCCTGGTCTACGCCCTCTCACAATCCGGGGCCCCTCAGGGGATGTCAGAGAGCTGGTTTCCGCCCAATCCCCGCAGGCCAGGCCGAGGGACCCCACTGGTGCACAAATTCATGCACCAGGCCTCTAGTTAACTTATAAAAAAAGAAAAAGAAAAAAGAATGGGGCTGAGGGGCCAGCCTTTTAGCAGAGAGGGAACTGGGAGTCGGGGTGGCCGGCCACGTGCTGGGGGCAGCCTGTGGGGGCCCCTGGAGAAACCAGAGGAGACAGGCAGGCGGTGGGGGGCAGGGCAGGACCCTCAAGCCTTCCCAGCCATCCGGAAGAGGTCCTGGCGGGGCCATGGGTCAGAGAGGGCGCCATCCTGGTCCCCGTTTCTGGGTGTCCCCTGCGTGTCCGGGCGGCAGGGAGCAGCAGGCCGAGGTGGGGCGTGTAAAGTCCTTTAGCTCCTGCTGACATCACTGCGTTCCTGTTCATTGTCAGTCTGGGTGGCAGCCAGGGTGCGTGTGCGTGCGTGTGCGTGTGCGTGCGTGTACGTGTATGTGTGAGCGTGTGGGTTGCTGCAGTCACTGTCTCTCACTTGTTTCCTGGGAAACAGATAACTGGGGCTACAGCATGAAACGTCGTCCGCTGAGTTGGGGGGCTCCGGTGGGCGCCCCTCCCCCTCGAGACGGAAGCAGGGAGAACACGGGGCTGCAGGGGGGGCCCCAAATGCTCCCCCCTCTCTCACGCTCTCACACTCGTCTCCCGGGGTCTGTGCATTCCCACCTTCCCCAACTGGAACCGGTATAACTGTCTGAGGCTCAGAGAGGTTGAGCCACCTGCTTAAGGCCACACAGCAAGAAGGCAGAGAGAGGAGCCAGGAGGACAAACTTTCCCCGGGCTCTCACCGCCCTGTCAGGCCCCGGAAGTGGCCTTGGGGTGTGAAGGGGAGGGAGGCTGTGGGCAGGTGAGGCTCGGGGTCCGCACTCGGCCCGGTTCCGGGGGGCAGGGGGCAGAGGGGTGGGTGCCGGGGAACTGGAGCGGGGGCGGGACGGCTGCTTGCTGTCCAGGCCTCGGAGACTCGGGTTCCAAGAGAGCCAGTCCTCACTGTTGCTTAAGTGGCTCTGATCGGGCTCCCGTTCCTTCAAATGAGATTCCTGGCCAGGAATTACCGCCCACCGGGTACCCAGCCGGTGGCCAGGGCGCACCTGCAGAGCAGCCATTCACCACTACTCACCACCATGCTTCCTCATTGATTGACAGCAAGAGCCACAAGCAGGGGGCACTGAGGTGGCCCCTCAGGTGTGGGTGGGGACAGTGGCCAGCGGGCGTGGGGCGCCCAGGCTCCATGAACCACGCCTGCCACGCTCAGTCACAGTTCCCAAACTTGGTTCCGCACGGAACCCTGCTGCTTGCATCTTTTCGGAAGATCGATCCCATTGCACCAGTGTTCCCGGGAGTCCCATTGGGGACTGGGGTTTGAGTTTATTATTATTATTATTATTATTATTATTTACATTTCTTTACTGATATCAGAGAGGAAGGGAGAGGGAGAGAAACATCAATGATGAGAGAGAATCATGGATCGGCTGCCTCCTGCACGCCCCACACTGGGGGTCGAGCCTGCAACCCGGGCATGTGGCCCTGGCTGGAATCGAACCCGGGACCCCTCAGTCCATAGGCCGATGCTCTATCCACTGAGCCACACCGGCCAGGGCTCGAGTTTATCATTTAAGTCTCTTCACTCCTGCATTTCCTCTCTTTCACAAATCAGGGAGCTTATCGCCCACCTCGCAGATCATACCGTGAGATTGGGGGTCGGTGAAGGGAGGATGCCCTCACTCCTGGTGCCCCCCACCCCTGACCAGGCCCCACTCCAGAGCCCAGGTCAGCCAGGGCGGCCTCTCCCCCCTGGTCACCTCGGAGCTGCGGTCCCAGCTGGCACTGCCTCAGCCAGCCCTCTCTACCCGATGCTGCCCCATGTCCCATGTCGGTGTGTGTGTGTGTGTGTGTGTGTGTGTGTGTGTGTGCGTGCATGTGCACGCACGCATATATGTGTGCACGCACATGCCCTGGCCTGGAGTCCCTCTCCTCCCCCCTCACTAAGGGGCCATCCATGCGGGTCCTCCTTGCATCCTCCCGGACACCCCAGGTTCCCTGTCCACCTCACCCTTAGGGTCCCAGGGGAGCCTTGTAGGGGGAGCCCATCCTGACCCCAGCCAGGCGCCCCCAGAGTGTCTTCCGACCTCTCACCCCTTCCACAGCCTGCTCCTCGCTGCGGCCCCTCCCGGCCTGGCCACCTGCCCGGTGCCTGGCACACAGTGGGGCCTCGGGCACAGCGTGTCCCAAAGGCCTGCTCGCCGGCAGTGCCCGGGGAGGAATGACCCCTCTGCCCCTCACCCCCCACCGGATATGGCCGCACAGGGGGGCTGGGCCCACTCCATGACCCTCTAGGAGTGGCCTCGCTCTCTCCGCCTCCGAGTTCTCAAGTCTGAGACCCCCCAGGACTCGGCGTCCGAGCTGAGTGCCTGGCTCAGCCCCGTCTGGCTCCCAGGCTCCCCCCGGGTCTGAGCGGCTGGCTGCTCTACCCGCCACCTGCCTGGGGCTGAGCCCTGTCCGCAGCGGGAGGGGCTGCGATGTGAGCGTTGACCTATGAACCAGGAGGTCGCGGTTCTACTCCTGGTCAGGGCACATGCCTGGATTGTGGACTCGATCGATCCCCAGTAAGAGGCGTGCAGGAGGCAGCTAATCGGTGATTCTCTCTCATCATGGATGTTTCTATCTCATTCTCCCTCTCTGAAATCAATAAAAACATACATATTTATTTTATTTACTTATTTTAAATCCTCACCCGAGGATATTTTCCTGTTGATTTTGAGAAAGAGTGGGAGAGAGAGGAGAGACAGAGAGAAACACATCGATGGGTTGCCTCCAGCACGCACCCCGATCAGCGCCCGGGCTGGGGAGGAGCCCGCAACCCAGGTACTATGTGCCCTTGACCAGAATTGAACCCGGGACCCTTTGGTCCGCAGGCTGACGCTCTATCCACTGAGTCACACCAGCCAGGGCAAAACATCTATACTCATAAAAGGTAATATGCTAATTAGACCAGACATCTTCCAGGCGACCTTCTGGACATCCTTCGGGACAAAGCCACGGTGGCGGGGAGCCAAGGCAGAGGTGGTTAGGGGCAATCAGGCCGGCAGGGGAGGGGGCAGTGAGGGGCCATCAGGCCGGCAGGGGAGGGTAGTTAGGGGTGATCAGGCCGGCAGGCAGGCGAGCAGCTAGGAGCCAGTGGACCCGGATTGGAGAGGGTGTAAAGTCTGGCTGAGGGAATTTCGTGCACTGGGTCTCTAGGGCACATATATTTTTTAAAAGCCCCAGCCCTCAGGGTCAGCCTTGGAGAAGGCTCGACCCACAGCCTGTGGGACTGCTGAGTGGACTCATGTTAATGTGTACTGACAACTCCAGACCCCGGATATCACACCCCGCTGGTCCCACGCCCACATCTGCCCGTCTGTCATCCCGCTCACAGCCCGCCGCCCCCTTCCTCCAGCCGCCTCTCTGGATGTCTGCGGAACGCACTCGCCTGGACACCTCTCTACCCTTCCGTGTGTAGAAGCAGGAGATGCCGCTCACTCGTGCTTCTAAAATTAATTTTGAACGGTTTTTATTTCCAGGTCTGAGTTGGATTTTCCAATTCGAAAAACATTAAAAACTCCGCTCGGAAGCACCTTGTTGAAAACAATTATCTCACTCTTCAGGGGGAAGATTGGTTCTGCATGCGCTGTGCCGGATTAGTGAGATCGAGTCTTTTTTAAAAAAAATATTTTCACTGCCCTGATCGGTGTGGCTCAGTGGATAGAGCGTCGGCCTGCGGACTGAAGGGTCCCGGGTTCCATTCCAGTCAAAGGCATGTACCTTGGTTGCGGGCACATCCCCAGTGGGGGGTGTGCAGGAGGCAGCTGATCGATGTTTCTCTCTCATCGATGTTTCTGACTCTCTATCCCTCTCCCTTCCTCTCTGTAAAAAATCAATTAAAATATATGTTTTTATTGATTTCATAGGAAGGGAGAGGGAGAGGGAGAGAGAAACATCGAGGATGAGAGAGAACCATGGATCGGCTGCGTCCCACATGCCCCACACTGGGGATCGAGCCTGCAACCTGGGCATGTGCCCTGACCGGGATTTGAACCGTGGCCTCCTGGTTCACAGGTCAATGCTCAACCGCTGAGCCACGCCGGCCGGGCCAGGTCCAGTCTTGATTGTGGGTGAATGGCTGAGTTTAGCCGTCAGCCTGGGTGTCCATTCATCGGAAGGCCCGGAACCGGGAGGCCCGGTTCCAGCTCTGACTCTTGGGGCCTGGACGCAGGAGACCTTTCATCCGTGGAGAGATGAGCTCCATCTATCTGAGCACTGTGTGCCAGATGAGGGGCCTGTCTCCCTACGCCCCCCAGCAACTGCAGGGTGGCCGTGGTGCTGCCGACATGCTTACCCCGATAAGGGTGCCACCTGCAAAGGCGCTTATCTGGGTGGTGGCTGGACAGGAAGGCACGGACACGCACCTGGGGGTCTCACGGGATGCGAACCGGATGCTCCCGCCACTGCCCACCAAGCTCAGTGTGAGGCCTAGTTGTCACTGCAGCAGAACCCAGCCCATCCTGACTAATACACCTAAGTCCAGATGGGAGCCTGGGCTAGAGCGGTGGAGGGAGAGGGCCGTATGTGGGCGCGTCTGAGAGAGACTCGGGAGGTCGGACGAACAGGCTGGCGGCCGTGTGGCCACCAGGGAGGAAGCAGGCTCCCCCAGCACCCCCCTTTCCTCTTGTGGCAGCACCTCGCTCAGACTTTTCCAGAAACCCACGGGTTCTTTATGTTAAGACTAGAGGCCCAGGGCATGAAATTCATGCACATGTAGTGGCTGCCGGTCAGGGCCTCCCTTCCACCAGCTGCGTGCCGGTCAGGGCCTCCCTTCCACCAGGGGGTGGGGCCACGGGCAGTTGGCTGGCTGGCCCTACCCCCTGGTCAAACTCTTGGTCAAGGGGACATTTTGCATATTAGGCTTTTATCATATAGGATGTACCATTCTAGCCTGGCCGGCGTGGCTCAGTGGTTGAGCGTCGACCTATGAACCAGGAGGTCAGGGTTCGATTCCTGGTCAGGGCACGTGCCCGGGTTGCGGGCTCGATCCCCAGTGGGGGGTGCGCAGGAGGCAGCCGATCCATGATTCCCTCTCATCATTGATGTTTCCATCTCCTTCTCCCTTCCTCTCTGAAATCAATAAGAAATATTTAAAAGCCCAGCCAGGTGTAGCTCAAGAGTTGAGCGTCCACCCAGGAACCAAGAGGTCACGGGTTCGATTCCTGGTCGGGGCACGTGCCAGGTTGTGGGCTTGACCCCCCAGTCGGGGGCATGCGGGAGGCAGCCGATCCATGATTCTCTCTCATCATGGATGTTTTTCTCTCTCTCTCTCTTCTCTCTCCCTTCCTCTCTGAAGTCAGTAAAAATATATTTAAAACAAACACACACCCACAATGTGCCAACCTCTCTTTATGTCCAGGGTGAGGGCTCAGCATTGACCTGCCAGAGGCCCAGGTGAGCTGCTCTTCCCTGAGGAGGACCCGGTCGTCAGGTGGAAGCTGACTGTGTGCCAGCTGCCGTTTATCGAGAAGACCTACTGTGTGTGTTGTGCTGGGACTTGGCAAACAGCACCCAGGTTACTCCTCAGGACAGGGCTGCAGGCAGGCTCTCTTACGGCCTCCATCTCACCGATGGGGAAACTGAGGCCCAGGGAGCTTTGCAGGAGGCGGCAGACGCAGGACCCCAGGCCAGTCTGTGTGGCTGGAGACCCGTGGTCCGAGGCGGAGTAGCGTAGCTGCTCGGGGATGAGCGGGGAGCAGAGGCTGTGCAATGGGGGGCGGGGGGGAGGGGACGGCTGCAGGGCCCGCTCTGAGTGGGGGACGGGCAGCGGGGGCGGCCAGGGCTCCCAGCTGCTCCCTGCACGACGGCGGCCCTCCCGGAGGAGTCTGGGCGTTGGCAGCGTTCTGGGCCCCTGCCCAGTCCACGGGCACAGCTCCCACATAAACACCGGGGGCCGAGCTCTGTTCTTGGCTGCTTGCACGCGGGCACCGGCTCCCGGCTCCCACGGACTCCGGGCATCGGGACCGGGGGCTGTGGACGCCTCGGCGAGTGTTCCCTAACACTCGTGGGACCCCAGCAGACACAGAGGCCACCTGGCAGTGGTCACAGCGACACGTTTTCCCGGCTGTTCGTTGTTTCTCTCCCCGCACCCCTCTAGGTATCTTGGCAGAGAACGATACACTCACACCGCACCCCCCCCCCCCAGCCCACGTCTCTATGTGGCCGGCGCGTCAAAAGCTCAGGTGTTGGCCCTGGCCGGTGTGGCTCAGTGGATAGAGCGCCGGCCTGCGGACTGACGGGTCCCGGGTTCGATTCCGGTCAAGGGCATGTACCTTGGTTGCGGGCACATCCACAGTAGGGGGTGTGCAGGAGGCAGCTGATCAGTGTTTCTCTCTCATCGATGTTTCTAACTCTCTCTCCCTCTCCCTTCCTCCCTGTAAAAAAATCAATAAAATATATTTTTTAAAAAAAGATACTCAAAACAAAACAACAGAAGCTCGGGCTTTGCAGTCAGGCAGCCGGAGTTCACCTGCGGGCTCTGTAACTGTGGACAAGGGCCGTGAACATCTCTGGGCCTCAGTGTTGTCATCTCGAACATGGGCCAACAGGGATAACCTCCCAGGGCTGTTGGGATGACGAAGGCAGGTGCCGTGTGTCAAACATGCCCTCCGGCGCCGGGCACACAGTAGGGCTGGGCACACAGTAGGTGCTCAATAAATTGTGTTTCCTGGGACCAGGTATGTGTGGTCTGGTTTTTGAAGCGCTCTGCGAACAAGACATACCCATCTAAGCCCGCACTCACGCCCCATCGGGGCTGAAGGGCACACTGAGTTTGGGCGCAGGTGACTTTTTATTTTTTATGTTTTTAAAATACATTTTATTGATTTTTTACACAGAGGAAGGGAGAGGGATAGAGAGTTAGAAACATCGATGAGAGAGAAACATCGATCAGCTGC
Source organism: Eptesicus fuscus (assembly GCF_027574615.1). NCBI lineage: Eukaryota > Metazoa > Chordata > Mammalia > Chiroptera > Vespertilionidae > Eptesicus > Eptesicus fuscus. The sequence goes on from NC_072497.1 coordinate 1,022,403, forward strand.
CTCCTGTACGCCCCCCACTGGGGATGTGCCCACAACCAAGGTCCATGCCCTTGACGGGAATCGAACCCGGGACCCTTCAGTCCGCAGGCCGGGGCTCTGTCCACTGGGCCACACCGGCCAGGGCCGGAGGTGGCTTTTTAAAGCTAACAAAGAATGTGCACGTGGACCCCTTGTCCACGCTGCAGTCAGAAGCGGGATGCTCTGATTGACAGGTGTGGCCCGCAGCACGTGCCCTGCACATGCCTCCGTCATGAGTCTGCTCACGTGACCGGGAGAGAGGGGACGAGCCTTTCCCGCCCTCACGCTGCCCCACTCTGATCTCGCGAGACCCTGAGACCTCACGAGACAGGGCTCGCGGCCGCACCTGGTCCGCCTGCGCGCCGCCGCTCCAGCCACCACCGATGCTGTGGGAACTGCGGGCGCCTGTGACCAGGGTCCCACCCGCTCCCTTAGGGCGCGTCCTGCCGGGACACAGCCCCCGAGGGTCTGCTCGGAGCCCCTCACACAGAGCGGCCCTGCGCCCCTCAGGCCTCGGTTCCTCACGGGCCCTGAGTTGCCTCAGTCGAGGCCGCGTGCCAACTCGTGCGTGGACGGCCCGCATCCGCGTGAGGACCCCCCCACCGGTGAGTGAGCGCAGGGAATAAGGTACCTGGAGGGCCCCGCGCGCCGAGGGGAGCAGCGGGGAGGCGGCTTGAGGCGAAGGCGTGTGCGGAGCGGGAACTTGGGCCGCTGGAGCTGGGGGCGGGGCCAGGCTGTGGGGCGGGGCCTAGGCCGAGTGGGGGCGGAACCAGGTGTGTGGGCGGGGTCTAGGCCGAGTGGGGGCGGAACCGGGTGTGTGGGCGGGGCCTAGGCCGAGTGGGGGCGGAACCGGGTGTGTGGGCGGGGCCTAGGCCGAGTGGGGGCGGAACCAGGTGTGTGGGCGGGGCCTAGGCCGAGTGGGGGCGGAACCGGGTGTGTGGGCGGGGCCTAGGCCGAGTGGGGGCGGAACCGGGTGTGTGGGCGGGGCCTAGGCCGAGTGGGGGCGGAACCAGGCTGTTGGGCGGGGCCTAGGCCGAGTGGGGGCGGAACCAGATTGTGGGCGGGGCCTAGGTCGAGTGGGTGGGGCCAGGGCCTAGTGGCCCTGCTTCTGGTTTTGCTTCCTTTCTAAGGGCTGTGGTAGCCTCTGGCGGTTGGATGCGTTGAGGGGTACCGGATGGGACACGGGAGCGCCTGAATGGGCGGCTGGGTTGGGGGGACAGCTCTCAGCACGTGGTCATTGCTGAGAGGGACCCTGAGGCCCCCCTCCCTTGGGAGCACTTTGATCACAAGGCTCGAGGCTTCCTGGTCACGGGACCCATAGGGCCCAGCGCAGGTGTGGCCCCGGTGGCCCCCCAATGGTAGTCACACCCGTGTGAGAGTTTAGGCGGGGTAGGGGGGGGGCAGAGGGGTGGGGACCTGGCACTTCTTGTCCCAGTTAAGGTAAAATGAACCAAGCTGCACAACGCAACCTGATTTCAGCTCAAGAAACCTTTGGGGGTGGGGTGGGGAGAGGGGCACCCCACATGGTTAATCCTGGGGACCACAGGCCTTTGGGGCTGGCATTTCCATGCTGTGTTGTTCTAAGCTCAACCACTTCCCCTACATTGGGGTTGGCTTTTTCCTCAGTAGCCTAGAGGCTGGATGTGTGGGGTCAGAAAGCCAGAGCATGGCCCTAGCTGGTGTGGCTCAGTGGATAGAGCGTCAGCCTGTGGACTGAAGTGTCCCAGGTTCGATTCCCGTCAAGGGCACATGCTTGTGTTGCGGGCTCAGTCCCCAGTAGGGGGCATGCAGGAGGCAGACAATCCATGATTCTTTCTCATCATTGATGTTTCTATCTCTCCCTCTCCCTCTCCCTTCCTCTCTCTGAAATCAACAAAAATCCTATCCTGTATAATAAAAGCCTAATATGCTAAGTGTCCAGTCGTCCGGTCGGCCAGTCAACCAATCAAAGCATAATATGCTAATGATATGCTAAGGCCACTCAACCGCTCACTGTGACATGCACTGACCACCAGGGGGCATATGCTCCAACTGGTAGGTTAGCTTGCTGCTGGGGTCGGGCTGATTGGGACTGAGCAAGATAGGCTGGACATGCCCTGGAGCCCTCCCTTGGTCCCTCCCTGGCTGGCCAACCACCTGCACCCCTCCCCGGCCGATTGTGCACCAGTGGGGTCTCTCGTCCTGGCCTGTGCCCTCTGGCAATCTGGGACCCCTCAGGGGATGTTGGAGAGCCAGTTTCGGCCTGATCTCACAGGCCAGGCTGAGGGACTCCACTGGTGCACGAATTCGTGCACTGGGCCTCTAGAGTGTGTGTGTGTGTGTGTGTGTGTGTGTGTGTGTAAAACCCAGAGTGTGTAAAATACATCTCAGCCACTGCCACCCCCCTCTGTAAACCAGGCACACTCACACACAGCCTTAGGGCGGTTGTAGATCGGAATCCACCAGGGAACCTGTCCTGTGTCCTGTGATGAGGGCCTGGAGTGAGCTACTTCCTGCCTCAGGGAAAGGCACCTACTGGGTGCACACACAGCAGGCACTATGGGTCCCCCAGCTTCCAGAACCTCCACCCACAGCACTGCCTACGCTCTGGCTGAGGAAGCTGTCTGTGTCCTCTGTCTAACATGAATCAGGGACAGCCTGGGGTCCACATTGTGACCCCTCTGGTTGGGGGTGAGGAGAGTGCCGGGGGTCTCTCCCCCTGCTAGAAGCTGGGGCTGGAAGGTTTTTTTCAGGGGGCTGGCAGTGAGGGTGAGAAAAGCCAGTTTGGGGTAACTCTATGTCAAAGGCAGGGCAAGGGATACCAAGGGTCAACCAGTAGGAAAGCTGAACCCAGACTCTTTAAGTTCAGGGGCCTGTGCCTCCAGTATGTGTCTGTAGGGTTCAGAGGAGAGGGGGGTCGGCACTGCTTGAACAGGGCCCAGGCCAGGGAGGGGCCTTGCAGCCGCCAGTGGGCACCAGAGCCTGGCTGTGCCAGTCTGGCTCCATGAGGCCCGGGGGTCTCAGACCTGAGCCCAGTTGGCCCTTAAGACGTAAAATGCAGAATTAGCATGAGATACACCAGCAAGTTCAGTTCAATAAGCATTTCCTGCGCACCTACTGTGTGCTCCATCCCTGACCCACTTCCTGCGCACCTACTGTGTGCTCCATCCCTGACCCACTTCCTGCGCACCTACTGTATGCTCCATCCCTGACCCACTTCCTGCGCACCTACTACGTGCTCCATCCCTGACCCACTTCCTGCGCACCTACTGTGTGCTCCATCCCTGACCCACTTCCTGCGCACCTACTGTGTGCTCCATCCCTGACCCACTTCCTGCGCACCTACTACGTGCTCCATCCCTGACCCACTTCCTGCGCACCTACTACGTGCTCCATCCCTGACCCACTCCTCCCATTGGGGTGGCTCCCAGCCAAGGTTTGGTTTCTGTTCCTGCAGGAACTGTCCATGGCCCTTCTGGGTGGAAGCTGCCTGTTTACACCTGGATAAAAACCACATCTTGCTAACACCACGTCTTCACCAGATACTAGCCAGTCCAGTCACCTGGTCAGCCTCTTGAAGGCCTCCTGGTCTGGGTGCTCAGCCACGTGCTGGCAGGTTTGGAGCCAAAGGCTTCCTGGGGGCCCCAAGGCAAGGCAAATGCAGCCGGGCATCGGGCCAGGGCTCTGGGCGGTGTGTGTGTGTGTGGGGCGCATGGGGCACCCAGGCCCAGGAGAAACATGGAGCCGCTCACGGCTAGGGTCATCCATTTCCCTCCAAGATTGAGAAGGGAACAAGCTGTACGTCTTTGTAGACACACATGGGCAAAAGGAGCCGGATCTTCAGAGACAAGGCGGCTCTGATGGGCATTTGCACCTGAGCTAAGGGCGCCAGGCCATCGCCCACTCTTCCACCCCCATTCTGTCCCCGTGCCGCCCAGCGCCCTCCCTGACCACGCCGAGCCTCTGACTGGTGGGGTTCTGAGGAGAGCGCTCTGAACATGTGTGCGGACCCTCGGCGGGTTCTGCGCTCCTGCTCCTCCCAGAATCCTCTGCTGGCCCGAGCCAGGGCCTGAGCCGCGAGCTGGATGGTTTGGAGTCAGCAGAGGACCTGTCTCATCTTCAGGAACTCTGAGACCTGGGGTGAGACCTAGGGCTGCCACTGATGCACCCTCTGACGCTGGGTAACTCCCTCCGCTCTCTGGCTGCAGGCCCTCTCTGAGAAACGGGAAGGAGGCCCGGCCTGCATGGCTCCATGGCTGAGCGTCATCCTGTGAACCAGGAGGTCACGGTTCGATTCCCTGGTCAGGGCACGTGCCCGGGTGGCGGGCTCGATCCCCAGTGTGGGGCGTGCAGGAGGCAGCCGATCCATGATTCTCATCATTGGTGTTTCTATCTCTCTCTCCTTCTCCCTTCCTCTCTGAAGTTAATTAAAAAATATCTATAATAATCTATAATAATAATAAAAGCGTAATATGCTAATTAGACCAGACAGCCGAACGACCTTCTGGATGTCCTTCTGGACAACCTTCTGGACGAAGCTGGAGCTGCGAGGGCCGAGCCCCTTGCACAAATTTCATGCACCGGGCCTCTAGTCTATATATAAAAAAATGGGAAGGAGGGGTGTATGGTGTGTCTGAGGGCCCTTTCAGCGTTTACATTTTGTGCTAGGCCTTTATTCCCTGTCCAGGAGGATATAATTCAGACCCAGCTGAGATGGATCTAGATCCAGCTAACATGCGTCACGAGCATATGTTCATACGTGTTATTTAATTGTATTCACAAACCCCCCCAGAATGCTAGGTGTGGTGACCCCCATTTTGTGGATTACAAACGGAGGCTCAGAGAGGTTGAGTGTGTTCCCAGAGGTCACACAGCCAGGCAGTGGCAGAGCTGAACAGCAGACTCAGGCCTGCTCCTGGCTTCCTAGGGGCTGAGCCCCACCGGACCTTAGCCTCCTCCGCCCTCTCTCCCTGCCTCCCAGGGAGCTCAGCTCGGGCTCTGAGCAGGGGCTGAGGGCGGAGGTGGGTTCCCGCTGGGGCGGCCGGCCACCAGTGGCGCTCAGAGGTGGGGGGCTTTGGCTGGCAAGGGGTGGCGATGTTCTGGAAGGCTCGGAGGCTGGGGGAGGGGCAGGTCATGGAGAGCTGAGAGCAAGCTCTCTGGCCCGGCCTGGGTCTGGCTCTCCCCTGGGGGGCCTCTAGACTCTAGTGCGCTGCGCTCTGCTCTGGAAGCAGGGAGCCCCCCCTCAAAGATTCCTGCCCCCATTCCCTAGGGCCTCCCCCGCCCCCCAGGCTGAGGGCAGGGGAGGGAGAGGCAGCGTCAGCAATGCTTTTATTTCGGCCAGTCCAGCCACGCCCCGCCCCCACCCCGTCTGTATGGAGCAAGGGCTTCGGAGAGTTGCTGGCAACACTGAGGCAGCCCCAGCTCCTGGTATGACCTGGGCAAGTGGTGTCCTGTTGGGGAGGGGGGGGGGGCGTGTGCTCACTGGGTAGTGACCGGCTGGCGGGGCTCCTGGAATCACTCAGGCCCCTTCCCGCGCCACATGTCGGGGTCCATCCCGGAGGCAGGAGGGCGCGCCTGGCGCCTTTGGAGAGGCATCGAGCTTAAAACTGCTCTCCCCGTCTGGTGGTGCCCGCTCGGGCCTGCAGGTGCTCCTCCCTCCCTCCACACCGAGGGCGCACCCCCACCCCCCACCCCCCACCGGCCCAAGCCCCGCAGATCCAGGCCAGGCCCTTAGCCTGGCAGCTCAGCAAACGCGCGAGCGCAGCCCTGGAGCCGGGACTGCGGCGGTGGCGGCCACTGGTGGCGGCGGCGGAGGTGGAGACGCAGGGGGGGGGGGGGCGGGGAGGAGGGCGCCCACTTGTCCCGCCCGCGGCCTCCGCAGCCCTGGCCCCGAGCGTCAGTGGGGCGCTTGGACCCCCTCGCTGTGTTGCTGGGGCCAGGACCGGCTGGGAGACCGTCACCACGCGATGGCGCCCAACCGACCCCTGCGGGCTGCAACCCCGAACTTGGCAGAGCCCGCGAAGGCGCCCCCGCTCCCGGCTGGCTGCGGGGAGGCTGGGACTGCGGGGAGGCAGGGACGCGGCGCTCCGTGCATCCATCTCTCCCTTCCCCGCCACCGCGCGGGAGCGGCGCTCCCAGGTCTGGGCAGACCATCAGGCTCTCCGGGGCGCAGGGGTGGCAGTGGGGGTGGCGAGCACCATTTTGGGCTGGATGTGGGTTCACATTCCTCCTCGCCGTCAGGCCCCGGACCCCACCTCCCTCACAGCTCCCCGTCGCCATCCCTCGGTCCTGCCTCCCATAGAAGTGGCGGGTGAAGGGCAGCCGCACCCCCTGCCCGCTCCGCGCCAGGGGCACTGAGTACCGGGACCAAAGTTTGGGTTCTGCGGGCCGGCGGAAGGCCCTGAACCCCCCCCCCCCCCCCCCCCCCTCCGCGCTGGTAGGTCAGGTGCGGCGCGGCCTCACCTGTTTCTCCGGCGGCTCCTTGGCGGAGAGCGCGGGCTTGGGGGAGGGCGCGCGGTCGCAGGCGCAGCCCTCCAGCAGGTACAGCCCGGAGGGCCTGGTGCTGGAGTCGCTCTCGAAGTAGAAGAGCAGGTTGTGCAGCAGCGCGAACCACTTGGTTTGCCATTTTGTGTTGTCCGCGCTCCGCTTGCTCAGGTAGCCCTTGCGCGTGCCGTCCTTGCGCGCCAGCAGCCCCAGGGACGCGACGTGGCCATCGTTGAGCCGGATCCCCTTCTGCATGGTGCTCGGAGACCAGCCAGACCCCACGCGCTCACATCTTCCCCGCGCAGCCCCTGGTCCGTGCCCGCGGCGCGCTGCCTCTCCCTGGCGCTCGCTGGCTCCTTCTCACGCTCCCCTCCCCCGCCCCCCCAAATGTCTACACTCCGGGATCTGGCGCCGAGCCACTGCCGCTGCAATCCAGAGGTACCATTCCGCTCCACAGGGCCCCGGGGCCCCGGAGATGCCGCGCGACCCTGCCCCCTGGCACCTGGGAGACGGAGGGAGCGGGGAGCTGCGCTGCGCGCTGGCGAGGGGCAGGCGGAGTCATGTGACGCGCGATCCCTCGAAGCGCCCGTTTCAGCGGCGCGGACAGGGACACACGCGCACGCAGCCCGCGAGGCGCAGAGCCACGCAGGCTGTACCTTGGCGCCTCCTCCCTCTCCCGGACACACTCGCACCAACGCAAACCCTGCGCACCCCGCCCTCGGCCTCCCTTCCCCCCTCCGGGGCTTAAAAAGCAAATCGGATCCATTTTGGTTAACCTAGCGGCACCCCCACGAAGGCTCGCCGTCCCAGAGCCGGCGTTCTCTTGACCCTTTGCTCCTATTCCCCAGAGGCTCCCCGTGTATGGCTCCGCTCCCAGGTGGATGGAGGAAGGTGCATGGCAGGTGCAGTTAAAGTGCCTTCACTGTTAGTCTTGGCCGGTCACATCCAGGTCGGCATCCAGCCCGCTCCGCTCCGGCGGCTTCCCCAGCGGCATAAGGACCGTACAGGGGGGCGAGGCGGGAAGGAGGGGGCGCGTGCCTTTATTTTGGGTGTTGCCACCATGACCGGCGCCTCCTCAGCGCCCCGAGGTCTGGCTGGCTCTGCGCTGCGGGGAGTTCTCTGCCAATACCCCCCGGAGCCCGAGGGCGGGCTCCAAACCCGGCGCTGGGGACCATGGGAGCCTTCAAATAGCTGCGCTGGCGCAGGATACCTTAATGATAGATTTTCCGCTCTTATTTTTAGCTCTCACTCGCCTACACAGTTGCAAGGCGTTGATGCGAGAACGTCACGGCGTGCGCGTGCTGCACCGCACCGGGAGGGCTGCGGCGGCCCGGGCGCCGGAGCGGGGCGCGCTCCGCTGTTTGCCGCAGAGGCAGCGCTGTGCCGGGACAGGGGGCCGCCGGCCTCCCTCCGGTCTGCATGGGAAGGAGGGCCTGGCACAGCCCGGGAGGGAAAGACCATCTTCCAGCACCGAACACGAACCCGAACGAACCCGAGGCGCCTCTTTCTGGGAGGGCGCGCGCACACATGCACGCGCAAACGCGCATGCGCACGCGCATGCGCACGCACACGTGTACAATGCGCACACGCACACACGCATGTCTCGCCTGCCACCGGCCACCGGGAGACCCACCATAGAGGACTTTTAGCTGCCCTGGTCTGGGTGCGATGGCGCAGGCCTGGATTCCCGGGGCGGGCGTGGGGCGTTCTTGGAGAGCTAATGACCCTGTGACCTCGGTCTTTCCTGGGGTGTAAGGACCCCGGGAGGCTGATCTCCCTTCGGGCATCCGGGTGACGGACAGCGAGTTGAGAGCAGAGTTCCTGTATGAGGGGTAGCTGTTCCGAGCATGTGCGGTAGGCCCACCACCCGTGTGAGGAGTTGGTGCGTTGGCCAGGCCACGCTGGGCCCCCCTCTGCTCAGGCCTGCCCCACGCCTGGGGGCTGCTGTCGGCCATGAGGGGCTTCTGGTTGGCTTTGGCCCAAGGAGAAACGCTTTCCTGGGGGGAAAGGAGGGTTTGGTGCTGCATCCCTGCTCTTGGGGGCGCTGTGCACCCAGCCCTGCCGCTAAGTTCCAGGCTCTGCTCCTCCGCGGCTCCTCAGGCCCCGGCTGGGCCTCCCCAGGCCAGAGCGTCATCTCTGGTGGTCTCCCTACTCCCAGCCCAAGCCGTTGCAGCGTCCCTGGTATACACGCTTCTCTCAGATCATGCAGTTCGCATGTTCACTCCTGGTTCCCGCTGCCCCCGGCCCATTCAGAGCTGGTTGGAAAAACAGCATGCGTGCCTGAGGCTGCAGAGTTCAGGGCTGGCCAGAACCAGAATCCGGGCCTCAGGGGTCCCAGCGTGCCAGGCTTGCCTCTCCAGCATCCTCTCTCTGATTGAAACGTGTTGCCTACACAAGGCGAGGGGTGACTTATAAATGTGGGAGAATATGGAGCAGACGGCAAAGGTTTGGGACCCGGCCCTGCTCATCTGATCTTTGGAGTCATTTTATTCTTTCCCTTCTTCTTTTTTTTTTTAATAAGTATGTTTTTTATTGATTTTAGAGAGGAAGAGAGAGGTAGAAACATCAATGATGAGAGGGAATCATTGATTGGCTGCATCTTGCATGTTGGACCGAGCCCGCAACCCAGGCATGTGCCCTTGACCAGAATCGAACCCGGGACCCTTCCGTCCGCAGGCCAACACTCTATCCACTGAGCAACACTGGCTAGGGCTATTCCTTCCCTTCTTATTTGTATTTTCTACTTCTTATAATAAGACAGGCAGGGACAAGCACACAGACTTTGGAGAAATGCTTTCAGTCAAAAACTCCTGGTGCTTAAAAGAGTGAGCCAGCTCACCAGCTGGTCAGAGAGTGTACCTGTCAGGGTGGAACAGTTCTGGAGGGTTCTAGGCTGTGCTGGAGGAGTCCTGGTTCAGAGACCGCAGACGGATTCTGTGCGGCACGTTTGCGGCAGAGGCCGACACAGGAGAGAGAGGCGTTTAAGAGATGGAACTCGGCAGAATTTAAAAATCAACCTATTGTCATTAGTCTGGGTTTAATATTTTAAGTAAAAAAAAGACGTGCCCTACAGCAGTGGTCAGCAAACTCATTAGTCAAAAGAGCCACATATCAACAACGATTGGAATTTCTTTGGAGAGCCAAATTTTTTAAACTTAAACTTCTTCGAACGCCACTTCTTCCAAACAGACTCGCCCAGGCCGTGGTATTTTGTGGAAGAGCCACACTCAAGGGGCCAAAGAGCCGCATGTGGCTCGCAAGCCGCAGTTTGCCGACCACAGCCCTAGATGGTGTGGCTCAGTGGATAGAGTGTTGGCCTGTGGACTGAAGGGTCCCAGGTTCGATTCAGGTCAAGGGCACAGGCCTGGGTTGCAGGCAGGTCCCCAGTAGGGGGTGTGCAGGAAGCAGCCGATCAGTGATTCTCTCTCGTTGTTGTTTTTTTTTTCTCTCTCCCTCCCTCTCCCTTCCTCTCTGAAATCAATAAAAATATTTTTTAAAAAGTGAGGGGATTTATTTTTTTAAGTACGTATATTTTTTATGTTTTTATTGATCTTTAGAGAGAGAGAAAAAGGGAGAGGGATAGAGAGATAGAAACATCATTGATGAGAGAGAATCATCCATCAGCTGATCACACTGGGAATCGAGCCCGCAGCCCAGGCATGTGCCCTGACCAGGCATCGAGCCAGTGACCTCTTGGCTCATGGGTCAGCGTTCAACCACTGAGCCACCCGGGCCGGGTGAGGGGATTTCCTGTTATCAGCGATGGGTACAAGGTGGGTAGCCACGGAATAAATAAACTTCAGGATGCCCCAGCCCAGTGGCCTGCTCACGAGCCACATGCGGCTCTTTGGCCCCTTGAGTTTGGCTCTTCTACAAAATACCACAGCCTGGGAGAGCCTATTTTGAAGAAGTGGTGTTAGAAGAAGTTTAAGTTTAAAAAATTTGGCTCTCGCCGAAACCGGTTTGGCTCAGTGGATAGAGCGTCGGCCTGCGGACTGAAGGGTCCCAGGTTCTATTCCAGTCAAGGGCATGTACCTTGGTTGCGGGCACATCCCCAGTGGGGGGTGTGCAGGAGGCAGCTGATCGATGTTTCTCTCTCATTGATGTTTCTAGCTCTCTATCCCTCTCTCTTCCTCTCTGCAAAAAATCAATAAAATATATTAAAAGAAAATGTGGCTCTCAAAAGAAGTTTCAATTGTTGTCCTGTTGATACTCTGTTGTCTAATGAGTTTGAGTCCCCTAGTTCTAGCCGCCTCTCGCCGAGTAAGGGCTCGGTTCCCTCCAGTGACAGTCCGAGGTGTCCGCCCGCCCGGCTGCCGTGACAGACGCCTGAGGTTGGGTGGCTTGTCAACAACGGCACCTGTTGCTCACTGTTGTGGAGGCTGGAGGCCCAGGTCCCGGGGCCGCGTGTGAGGGCCCCTTTTCCAGTGACGGACTGCTGACCCCTCTCGGGGTCCGCTCATGGCAGGGGGGCCACGGGAGCTCTCGGGGTCCCCTGTGTAAGGCCCCTAATCCCATCCCTCGGGGCGGCACCCTCATGACCCAGCCGCTCCCCAAGGCCCCGCCTGACCCTCACTCACATCGGGCACTTGCGCATGTGCGTTTCGGGGTGCCGACGGTCTGCACCCGTCTTCCCGACTTCCTGTCCCGTGACCCCATCAAGTTGGTGGCCTGACAGTGGCCACGGCGGGAGTATGTACATCACAGTCACTGGGGACCCATCCCCACGGCCCCCAGAGCAGGCGGTTTAGCTTTTACCTGCACCCCATCCCCCACAGCTGGCTCCTGCCTCCGGGGAGCCCAGCTCTCTCCGTGGGTGAGCCGCTTCCTGTCCGCCCCGAGCCCAGGCTTTACAGAATCAGCCTCCTCGCCGCTCCCCGGGCAGCCCCAGATGGAGAGCCCGCCCTGGCCGGTGTGGCTCAGTGGGTAGAGCTCGGCCTGCGGACTGAAGGGTCCGGGGTTCCGTTCGGGTCAGGGCACATGCCCGGGTTACAGGCTCGATCCCCAGGAGGGGGCGTGCAGGAGGCAGCCGATCAGTGATCCTCTCTCATCACTGATGCCTCCCTCCCTCCCTCTCTGGCTCTGGCTCTCCTGAGGGGCAGGCGGGATTCCTCTCACTTCGTTTCTGCAACTTTCTCCTTCAGAGGAGCCTGTGGCGCCAGGAAGCATCGCCGAGGGGCCCGCCCGGAGTTCCTCCCGCAGCACCCGGTCTCGGGGGGCTGGAGGGAAGTTGGACAGTCACTGCATTCACCGCCCCAAACTCTCAACAGCCCCCCACGCCGCCCCCGCCCGGTGCACGCTCCCACGGGGCCTCTGCGCGGCGGCCCTGCTCCGTAGCTCTTCATGTACAGACCCGCATGGGCTGTCTGGGAGGCCGGCTGCAGGAATCGCGCATTTCAGACATGTATGCATCACACGAAGACCGGATGCCGCTGGCTCCAGCTCATCACGGGGTGGGGGCGCTGGGAGAAAGGCCCAGCCAGGCAACGCGGCAACAAGCACAGCGAGGGGGGCGGGAGCTGACGGGGGGGGGGGGGGGCGGGGTGCGCCCCCGCCAAAGCCCCAGTCACGGCTGCGTCCTTCTCCGAGGAGACAAGACCGTGGCTGCTCCCACCCCCGTGAGGGGGTCACAGGGCGTGTCTGCAGGGGCTTGCAGGACGGGTACTGCAACGCAAGGAAAAGGAAGGTGCGGTTGGGGAGTGGCCCAGTGAGTCTGTGCGAAGGGAAGGAGTGAGGTTTGGGAGAGCGAAGCCCTCATTCCCGCGGGCATTCATGCGCGGACGGAGGGATACAAGGATCAGTGCGACCGGGTCCCCCTCTCCCAGGGCCCCGAGGCAGATAGTTTTAGGGTCACACGGACAGAGGTCCAGGTGCCTCCGGGCACAGAGGGATCGGCCGAGGGGCAGGCGAGGCCGGAGAGCCAGCGGAGGGTCGCCCTGCGGAGCCTGCGCCCCGATGAGGAGCTGGACTGCCTGAGGAGGGGGTGCCTTTTTCTGACGGTGAAACGCCTGTAGGGGGAGCCCTGGCCCGGCCTCAGCACTGCAGCCCCATCATTTCCATTTTCTCTCTTAAACTATATTTTTACTAGAGGCTCCGTGCACGGATAGGGTCCCTAGGCCTGGCTGGCACACCGGGCCAATCAGGGTCCCCGCCTCCCCTCCTCCTCCTGCCCTCACACAAACTCCCGGTCCAACTCCTGAGGGGACACTTTGCATATTAGCCTTTTATATACACTGAGCGGCCAGATGATGATGATCTCTGGACGCATAATAATCTGGTCACTCAGTGTGTGTGTGTGTGTGTGTGTGTATTAGAGGCCCAGTGCATGAATTCGTGCATGGGTGGGGTCCGGCCAGCCTGGCCAGGGGGAGGAGACATGGGTGGTTGGCCGGCCTGCCTGCTGGTCGAACTCCAGGTCGAGGGGACAATTTGCATATTAGCCTTTTATTCTGTAGGATATACACTGAGTGGCCAGATGATTATGCGTTCAGAGATCATCATCATCTGGCCACTCAGTGTATATAGATTGATTTCAGAGAGGAAGGGAGAGAGAGAAACATCAATGATGAGAGAGAGTCATGGATCGGCTGCCTCCTGCACACCACACACTGGGGCTCAAGCCTGCCGCAACCCGAGCATGTGGCCTGACTGGGAATTGAACCTTGACCTCCTGGTTCATAGGTCGACGCTCAACCACTGAGCCACGCCGGCCCAGGCTCCTTGTATTTTTTGAAATCCATTTCCCCTCTGGAACGTAAGCTCCGTGAGGACACAAGTCATATCTGTCCTGTCACCGTTCACTCTCGTCCCCCGCCTGTGCGGGCACAGTGCCGGGCAGGGCGTGGAGAGCCATCGTGCTGGCAGGAGGGGGTGGGCTGAAGGGAGAGGCAGGTAGCTGACCAAGGTCCCCGTGGCCGCTGGCTGCCTGGAGCTCGGGGCTGGATGGCGACGCGGCTGCAGGAGCCGCCCAGGCCCTCACGTGGGCGCATCTGTGCCAACTCCCCTTGCTCGGTGGAACCTCCCGTGTCGCCCCACGTCACCGATGCTCATCACTTATGGAAAGAATTACTTTCCCTCGTGATGCAAAGCAAACACGGGAGGCCGCAGGCTGGACACGCTGTCCCTGCGGAGTTTCCGGAAGACAGGGCAGGGTACACACGGCACATGTGGCTAATGAACTGCTCGCTCAGCACCGCCCGCAGCCGGAGCTCCCGGGCCTGGCTCCCTCGGCTCGGGGCTGCCAGGGCCTGTGGGGGGCGAGGGCTCTGCCACCGGAGGACAAGGGTTATCACTGCAGTGAGCTTTTATTTTTTATTTATTTTTAAATATATATTTTTTAATTGATTTTTTACAGAGAGGAAGGGAGAGGGAGAGAGAGTTAGAAACATCGATCAGCTGCCTCCTGCATACCTCCTACTGGGGATGTGCCCGCAACCAAGGTGCATGCCCTTGACCGGAATCGGACCCGGGACCCTTCAGTCTGCAGGCCGACGCTCTATCCACTGAGCCACACTGGTCAGGGCTGCAGCGAGCTTTCAAGAAAAATTTTTTAAAAATCTTCATCGGAGGATATTTTTTGCAGTGGTTTTCAGATAGAGTGGAAGGGGAGCGGGGGAGACAGACAGACAGACAGACCTTGATTGGTCGATTGGTTGCCTCCCGCACACGCCCGGACCTGCTGGGATGGAACCTGCAGCCCACATACTTGTCCTTGAGTGGAAATGGAACCCCGGACCCTTCTGCCCGAGGGGCGGTGCTCTAACCACTGAGCACCCGGCCGGGCTGCAAAGAGCTTCCGTACAAATTAATGAGAGGTGTCCCCGTGGGTGTGCGTGGCTCTGGGCCGACGGGGAGCTGGGCGGAGCCCTTCCTGGCGAGGACGTCTCTCAGGGCCGGGAGGGGACCCAGGGGACCCCACACGGCGGAGGGATCAGGGATCGGGTCCCATTCTAACCCTTTGCTGGACCCTGGCGGGAGGGGAGCATCGTGATTGGCTCCGACTAATTAGGACCCTCGGGGGCAGCCTAGAGGAGAAGCTGGCCCCCGGGGAGGGTCCCTGAGGGGACGGGAAAGGCTGCCCTCGGCCTCCAGCGCCACACCGGCCTGGCGTGCTGGGCTCCGAGAGCGCCCGGGCACCGGGAGGCGGGTGGCTGAGGCCCGGGAGGCGGGTGGCCGAGGCCCGGGAGGCGGGTGGCCGAGGCCCGGGCACCGGGAGGCGGGTGGCTGAGGCCCGGGGAGGCGGGTGGCCGAGGCCCGGGCACCGGGAGGCGGGTGGCTGAGGCCCGGGCACCGGGAGGCGGGTGGCCGAGGCCCGGGAGGCGGAGGCTGCTCCGTGGGAGGAAGGAGCGAGGGCGCGGGGACCACACAGCCTGTTTCAGACACTCATTACACACACACACTACACACACATAGCACACACATAGCACACACACATACTACACACACACCACACCCATACACCACACACACCACAATACTACACACACACACCACACCACACACACACATACCCAACACACCACATATACACAACACACACCCCAACACACGCACACACACCACACACACCACACATACACAGCACACACACACATAGCACACACACATACTACACACACCACACATACACAACACACACCCCAACACACGCACACACACCACACACACACCACACATACACAGCACACACACACATAGCACACACACACAACACAACACATGCACACACACTACACACACACCACACACCACACGCACACCACACACACATACCTGACACACCACACATACACAACACACCACACACACACCACACACACACACACATACCTTACACACCACACACACATACCACACACCACACCCATACACCACACATACACACCACACGCACACACCACGCACACACCACGCACATACCACATGCGCACACCATGCACATGCCACACACGCACCACACACACACCACACGTGGCGCGCACACACCACACACAGCGCACACACACCACACACCACACACGGCACACACACACCACATACACACCACACACGGCACACACACACCACATACACACCACACACGGCGCACACACACCACACACGGCGCACACACACCACACACGGCACACACACACCACACACACCACACACACCACACACACACCACACACGGCGCACACACACCACACACGCACACACACACGCAGCCTCGCCACCCGCAGTTGTCGCTCCTCAGGTGGCGCAGCGGCTCTGCCTGAGCAGCACAGGCCCGGTTCCCACCCAGGGACGCGGGGGGCGCGCCGGCACCCACTGTTCTCGTGCGCCCCCGCCTGGACAGCTCCCAGCCCTGCCCCTCCGTGCCCCCGCAGCCAGGGTCCCTCCACAGGGGGTGGCCGGCTGCCCCGAGGACCAAGGAGAGGAAGCTGCAGTCCTAGGCCCCGCCCCCCCCAGGGGCCCATCCTCATGCCCCCCAGCCCTCTCTCCACCCCCCGAACCGGGACACACCGCTGCCCGCTGGCTGTGGCCGTCACTGTCGGCCTCCCGTCTCCCGCCACCCCCCGCACTGCGGGCGCCACCTCCGCCGTGAGCAGGGTGGGTCTCAGGCCGTCTCATTCTGACCTGTGCCCTCCGTCTCCACGGAGGCCCGGACCCCGCCCCCCCCACGCTCCTGCTGCGCGCCCCCCTCAGCCTCTGCGGCCGTGGGTCCCCCCAACAGCCACGCAGCGGCTTCTGCTGAGGACCCTCCGTGCCCAGCGCCGTCGGAGGCCCGAGGCCCAGCGGGAACCCACACAAGACGCCGCCTGCTGGGGACCCATCCCACCGACGCTCTCGTCCGCGCCAGCGATGTCCACCCGTCCCCCCCACGCACGCACCAGCTGGTCACGGACATGGGGCGCCCTCCACAGGACGTGCTGAGTGTCTGCCCATGGGACAAAGAACAGGAGTAACGGTTCATGTCACACCGAACCGCTGCTGTCGTGTTTGCCGTGGTCATCTCTTCTTTATTTTTATTTTATTTTATTGATTTCTTACAGAGAGGAAGGGAGAGGGAGAGAGAGAGAGAAACATCGATGAGAGAGAAACATTGATCATCTGCCTCCTGCACCCCCCCCACGGGAGATGTGCCCGCAACCAAGGTACATGCCCTTGACCAGAATCGAACCCGGGACCCTCCAGTCCGCAGGCTGACGCTCTATCCACTGAGCCACACCGGTGCGGGCTCCGTTGTCATCTCTTCATCTGACCCTCTAAGAAGAGAGGTCAGGGCCCTGACTAAGGAGTCAGGCATTGCATGTTCTAGAAGCTCTTGCGGCTCACGGTCGGAAACCGCTGCTCCGCGCCGCCGCTTCTCCGTTTTCTCTCCGCCTCTCGATAAGGGGGACCATGTGCTGATTCTTTTAAAGGGGGGACCAGGATCAGCACCCGGGGCAGATGTAGGAGAACAGACTGCTCCCCTGAACTTGCTCAGATCCACCCTGCGGCCCTGGCCGGTGTGGCTCAGTGGATAGAGCGTCGGCCTGCGGACTGGAGGGTCCCGGGTTCGATTCCGGTCCAGGGCATGTACCTTGGTTGCGGGCACATCCCCAGAAGGGGGTGTGCGGGAGGCAGCTGATCGATGTTTCTCTCTCATCGATGTTTCTAGCTCTCTATCCCTCTCCCTTCCTCTCTGTAAAAAATCAATAAAATATATATAAAAAAAAAAAAAAAAGATCCACCCTGCGAACGCCGCTCACTGGGAGGCAGAGAGCCCACCTTCTGTTCCCGACTCTGCCCCCAACCCTGCGACCTCGGCCGCGTCACCTTGACTGTCACAGCCTCCCCCTTCTCATCTGTGAAATGGGTGCAGGGCCGGGCCCCCTGCTGGGTTCCGGGAGGGGTTGGTGGCGCTGCAGTCAGGCAGGACCGGCCCTTCTGATTCTCCGCCTTTCTCTCATTTCCGGCTCACGGCTGCTCAGACCTCACGTTGTGTCTGCCCCACGTTGACACCCCGATTTCCTGCCCGCAACGCAGTGCCCACATGGACACAGCCACACGGGGAGCCTCGGACCGGCCCCCTCCACGCAGATCAGAACCGCCCAACTCGCTGCCATGGCAACGCTGCTGGTGCTCCTTGCAAATGTGCCCCCCCCCCCCCCCCCCCCGCTCTGCCCGCATTGGTGTCTTTCCCTGAGGATGTCTCTTTAAGGAATGTGACCGTCCCCCACCTCGGAAGGAGTTCATGATTTCTCTCTTAAAAGAACCATTTTAAAGCGAAGTTTTGCCAACACGCCACATAAGGGCAAATACGGATTAAACATAAGAGGCTTAGGCCCGGCCGGCGTGGCTCCGTGGCTGAGCATCGACCTACGAACCTGGAGGTCAGGGTTCGATTCCCGGTCAGGGCACAGGCCCGGGTTGCGGGCTCCATCCCCAGTGTGGGGCGTGCAGGAGGCAGCCGGTCCGTGATTCTCTCTTTGATGTTTCTCTCTCTCTCTCCCTTCCTCTCTCAAAATCAAGAAAAATATATTTTAAAGCCCTGGCCGGTGTGGCTCAGTAGCTAGAGCATCGGCCTGTGGACGGAAGGGTCCCGGGTTTGATCCCGGACAAGGGCACGTACCTGGGTTGCAGGCTCCTCCCCGGCCCGGGCCCTGGTCGGGGGTGGGGGGGTGGGGGGGGGGGGGCTCGTGCAGGAGGCAACCCATGAATGTGTCTCTCTCCCATTGATGTTTCTCTCTGTCTCTCCCTCTCCCTTCCACTCTCTCTAAAAATCAATGGAAACATGTCCTCGGGAGAGGATTAAAAAAAAATGCGGAATAAAGATTAAAAAAGAATAAAAGTGCAGGGGACCCACTTGGATCTCATCCACGCGAGGGGGGGGGGAGGCTGTCCAGGTGCCGAGACCGGCTTGGCGCTCAGCATGTTGGGCCGCACCCCACCCCCGCCTTGGAGTCACACATCCCCAGGGGCTGCCCCGTGTGGTTGCAAGAGCTGTTTTGGGGTCACCCCTGGTGCCGCACCCCCTCCAGCAGCGAGGGCATCGTCCCAGCTGGCTGGGAAGGCGCCGGTGCCGGCCTGGGAGGGTGGGAAGGGGGAGGTTAAGTGCCGACTCGTCCAAATCGTGGCAGTAACTTTACACCAATTTGGGCCCTGCCTTTTCTCCCAGGAGTTAACTGCCAAATAGCTTTGCTGTGCTGTTGCCATGGCTACGGGGTCTAATGGCGCTTTTACTTTCTCTCCCCGACTCGTCTCCCCGGGTCCGGCCCGCAGGCCCGCTTTCTGCGGCTCATCAGAGTCGGAGGCAGACGCAGGGTGGGGGGTGGGGGGGGGACAGTGACGGGCCCTGAGCGAGCCCCCGCTTTGCTTTGATTCAGGACGCCAGGATGCGGAACCGATTCCTGAATGCGGAACGCCATCGCCCGGTCCCACAGAGGGGACAGCATCGCCGCCCTGACAGCCACGCAGTTTTCATGTTCAAATTTCTGGAGTTATTTTTGGTTCGCTACAGGAAAAAAAAGGCGAAAATGCAAATGATTAAAAACACACACCCAGTCCCTTCGTACATGCGTCTCGCGCATTTAGGGGCTGCGCCCTACACCGAGTGGCCAGATGAGGATGATCTCGGAACGCATGATCATCTGGCCACTCAGTGTCTATCCTATAGAATAAAAGGCTAATATGCAAATGGTCCCCTCGACCAGGAGTTCGACCAGCAGGCAGGCCGGCTAACCGCCCATGTCCCCTCCCCCTGGCCAGGCTGGCCGGACCCCACCCATGCACGAATTCATGCACCGGGCCTCTAATATATATCCTATCTAATAAAGAGGGAATATGCTAATTGACCATCACTCCATCACAAAGATGGCTGCACCCACAGCTGAGGCCAAGTTCCCATAAGGAGCCTTAACGAGCAATCAACAGGGACCTGAGGCTATGCCCTCCCCTGCCCCCGTAGGGCTTGACGGGGGACCTCAAGGTGCACCCCCAGTGCTGGGTCAGGGGAACTCAGGCTGCATCCCCCTGCCAGTGGGGCTTGACGGGGGACCTCAAGGCATGCCCCCCGCCCTGGTCTGGGCTGGGGGACCTCAGGCCATGCCTCCCATGCTGGTGCTGGGCCAGGGGACCTGAAGCTATGTCCCCTGCCCAGTGGGGCTTGACAAGGGTGGGACTGGCCGGGTCTGGATCTAGGCCAATGGGGGGGGTGGGGGGGCCGGCTGGGTCTGGGTCTCACGCGATTTTGAGGTGCATGTGGGTGGGCGGGGACTTGACTCTGGGTCCCGTGGTGAGCCCCAGAGTCTGACAGGAGGAAGGTTTTCATATACATTTTACTAATTTTCTTTCACCTCTGACACTTCTATTATAAGAAAGGGCAAATAGCAATATTAAATTATTTCCTCTGATGAATCCCCTATTAATGAGCACGAATTTCATGCACCAGGTCGCTAGTATATATATATATGAGTGGCCAGGTTACTATGCGTTCAGAGACCATCATCTGGCCGCTCCGTGGATTTTGTTATCGGGCGGAACGAGGCGGTGCCCTCAGCCCTTGGTGCCCAATCCTCGGCCTCGGGTCGTGGGTGTCGTTGTCCGTCCTTCTCCCTCCCAGGCAGGGGGGCCGGGCCCCGGGCACACACTTCCCTCGCCGTTCCCGTGGCGCCCTGGCCTCTCTTGCAGCCGCTCTGACGTGCCTTCCCAGGGGTTTCTGGTGGGGACCACCCCATGTCCTTGTCCCTGGAGGCACAGGAAGCAGGCACCCCCACAGGGAGCCCCGACCCTTGACTGCATCGTGAGCATTTTTTTAAGAAATGTGTTTTTATTGATTTCAGAGAGGAAGTGAGAGGGAGGGAGAGAGAGAGAAACATCAGTGATGAGAGAATCACGGATCAGCTGCCCCCTGCACGCCCCACACTGGGGATCGAGCCCGCAACCTGGGCGTGTGCCCTGACCGGGAATCGAACCTGGACCTCCTGGTTCAGAAATCAACACTCAACCACTGAGCCACGCCGGCCGGGCCATCATGATTCTTAACAGGCCTTCTCTGTAGCTGCCTCTTTTTCCTTGTTTGTTTTGAAACAGAGATCCAGAGGATTTGGGGGTGAGGGGTCATGGGGACCCGTTCCCTGACGTCTGGCCGGGCGTACCCATTTCACAGATGTGGGGACTGAGGTTCAAAGACCGCACAGGAGGTGGCAGCCTCTGGTGGGAGGGGGGTGTGGGTAGGTTTCCCGGTTCTCCCGTCACATGGAAAGAATTGAATGCTTTATCGGATTGTATCGCGTGGCAGTGCAGCGTGCACATCGATGAGTATAGCTCAGTGAAGCTTCGTGTATGCACACAGCCGTGCAACTACCATGCCGTCAGCACGGAACATGGCCTGCGCCCCAGCGGGCTCCCCGTGCTCCCTCCGGACCCACACTCCACCAGAGAACCACTGTCCCCCGCGATGAGTTTTGCTTTCATTGTGTGGTCACCACCGTTTCCCATGTGAGCATCCGTGTAACAATAGCATGTAGTACGTGCTGACCGCTTCCTCTGTGCCAGGCACTGTGCACACGCACACCTCATGGCCTCATGGAACGCTCAGAACTCTGGGAGGCAGACACAGTTACCACCTGGTGTCTGTCGATATCCATCCATCATCCATCTATCACCCATCCATCCATTTATCCATCATCCATCCATCCATCATCCATCATCCATCCATCCAGCATCCATCATCCATCCATCCATCCATCCATCCATCCATCCATCCATCCATCCATCCATCATCCATCCATCCATCCATCCATCCATCCATCCATCCATCCATCAATCCATCCATCCATCATCCATCCATCCATCCCATCCATCCATCCATCCATCCATCAATCATCCATCCATCCATCCATCCATCCATCCATCCATCTATCCATCCATCCATACATCATCCATCCATCCATCCATCCATCCATCCATCCATCCATCCATCCATCCATCCATCCATCCATCCATCTATCATCCATCCATCATCCACCACCATTCTACTTAACCATTCAGTCTTCCATCTACTATTCATCTATCTATCTATCTATCTATCTATCTATCTATCTATCTATCTATCATCTATCTATCTATCTCCATCATCTGTCTGTCTATCCATTATATACCTTTTCATACATCATCTATCTGTTCCCCTGTCTGTCTGTCTTGCAGGGGGTTGACCTTGACATGTAAGGTTGGTCGAGCAGCCTCTGTAAGGCTGTTGCATCTGTGCTGGGCTTCAGATTCCATGGATCAGGCCATGGGGAGGGGAGCTGCATGTAAAGTGGGGGAGAGCGAGAACAGACAAACCCCTGAGCGTGACCTGGGACCAGGGGGCCCACGATCCTGTCTCCCCAGGACTGAGGGTCCACAGGATGGGAGACTCACCTTTCCAGTTGGGCACGTGCAGGTGAGTCCCAGGAGGCGGTCCCCGGCGGGAAACCAGGCGGGGGCTGGACACACAGACCCGGCCTAGGGGTTGGGGGAGCTGAAGGGGTGCCAGGAAGGTGGGGCACACCGGAGCTGAGCCCCCAGAGCAGTGACGGCCTGTGTGAGCCACCCAGGGCCAGGCGGGGAGCACAGTGCCTCCCGTGTCACTCACACCCCCAGGACCCCCACTAGGTCTCCCGTGGCCGCTCCAGGCAGAAGTCCACAGAGCAGAGAATTCTGGGAAATGTAGTTCCACTTCGCCCAGGTGACACACCACAAAGCCACCCTCTTTTTTTTTTTTTTTGCTTTGATTTAAAAAACTTTCTTTACTAGAGGCCCGGTGCACGAAATTTGTGCATGGGGGGGGGTTGTCCCTCAGCCCAGCCTGCATCCTCTCCATTCTGGGACCCCTTGAGGGATGTCCGACTGCCCGTTTAGGCCCGATCCCAGGGATTGGGCCTAAATGGGCAGTCGGACATCCCTCTCACAATCCAGGACTGCTGGCTCCCAACTGCTCGCCTGCCTGCCTTCCTGATTGCCCCTAACCGCTTCTGCCTGCCAGCCTGATCATCCCCTAACCACTCCCCTGCCAGCCTGATTGATGCCTAACTGCTCCCCTGCCAGCCTGTTTGCCCTTAACTGCCCTCCCTTGCAGGCCTGGTCCCTCCCAACTGCCCTCCCCTGCTGGCCATCTTGTGGTGGCCATCTTGTGTCCACATGGGGGCAGGATCTTTGACCACATGGGGGCAGCCATCTTGTGTGTTGGAGTGATGGTCAATCTGCATAGTACTCTTTTATTAGATAGGATAGAGGCCTGGTTCACGGGTGGGGGCCAGCTGGTTTGCCCTGAAGGGTGTCCCAGATCAGGGTGGGGGTTCCCTTGAGGTGTGGGGTGGCCTGGGCGAGGGGCCTGTGGTGGTTTGGAGGCCGGCCACGCCCCCTGGCGACCCAAGCGGAGGCCGTGGTATCTGGGGTTTATTTATCTCCTACAATTGAAACTTTGTAGCCTGGAGCAGAGCCAAGCCTTCTGCTTGCTCCATGGCGGTAGCCATTTCTCTTGGAATTTATGTATCTTCTATAATTGAAACTTTGTAGCCTTAAGCGGAGGCCTAGGCCAGCCAGGGCTGCAGAAGCTTTGCTTCCTCCATTGCTGGGGGCAACCCTTGCCTCCTGCTCTTTCCAGCTCTGTGGCTGCCACCATTTCTGTTTGGATTTATGTATCTTCTATCATTGAAACTTTGTAGCCTTGAGTGGAGGCCTAGGCTGGCAAGGGCAGGCGGAAAGCTTGGCTTCCTCCATTGCTGGGGAAACACAAGCCTCCCTCCTGCTCTCTGTGGCCACAGCCATCTTGGTTGGGTTTATTTGCATATTTGCTCCTGATTGGCTGGTGGGCGTGGCCTGTGGGTGTAGCAGTGTGATGGTTAATTTGCATATTACTCTTTTATTAGATAGGATTGATTAAGGTATTACATATGTGTTCTTTTTCCCCCATTACCCCCACCTCCCATTCATGCCCCCATCCCCCTGTTGTCTGTGTCCCTTGGTTAGGCTCATATGCATGCATACAAGTCCCTTGGTTGATCTCTCTCTCTTACCCCTCCTCTCCCCTACCTTTCGTCTGAGGTTTGACATTCTGATTGATGTTTCTCTGTCTCTGGATCTATTTTTGTTCATCAGTTTATGTTGTTCATTATATTCCACAAATGAGTGAGATCATGTGGTATTTATCTTTCATTGATTGGCTTATTTTGCTTAGCATAATACTCTCCAGGTCCATCCAGGTTGCTGCAAATGGTGAGAATTCCTTCTTTTTTTACCGCAGCATAGTATTCCATTGTGTAGATGTACCATAGTTTTCTAATCCACCCATCTGCTGATGGGCACTTAGGCTAAATCTTAGCTATGATAAATTGTGCTGCTATGAACATAGGGGTGCATATATCCTTTTTGATGGGTGTTTCTGGTTTCTTGGGATATATTCCCAGGAGTGGGATTACTGGGTCAAATGGGAGTTCCATTTTCAGTTTTTTGAGGAAACGCCATACCGTGCTCCACAGTGGCTGCGCCCATCTGCATTCCCAAAAGCCACCCTCTTGTATAGACGGGGAAACTGAGCCCGGAGAGTCTGTGAACAGGCCTACCCCGAGCGTCCTGTCGGCCTGGGCTCTGCCGTACCCGGAAGCCAGGGGTCTGCTGTGGTGCCGAGCCGGCTGTGCAGCGCCGGGCAAGCTCCTTAGCCTCTGCCAGCCTCAGTTTTCCAATACGCCAAATGGGTCCACCACTGTACCTCCAGCAAGGCAGGCGGTCCAGGGAAGGGGGGAGGAAGGCCTTCCCGGACGGGAGATAGGGAGGCAGCGAGTCACGGGGGCCCAGCCCCAGGCCCTCCCTCAGCCCACAGTTCCCCGCACAGGGTGGTGGGGCTGGTGGGTGCCCCTGCCAGCCCTGGGACACTGAGCTCCCCGTGAGGGGTCTCACCTGCCCCGTCTCTGCTCCTGCCATCGGCCCCCCCCTCCCCCCGTGAGTCACAGCGGGTTCCCGGGCATCGGGATGGCCCGGCAGAGCGGGAGGACCGAGCAGCCACCTCACACGCAGCCCACCGTGCGGGGCGCTGGGCCGTGCACCAGTTTCCCGGCGTTTGGTGCCAAATTTAGAACCGGTGTCTCGGTGAGCTCAGTCCTCCTTCGGCAGAGGTGACACCCAGGCCTGCTGACTCCACCTGCCACCCGTGTCTGCGCCCCGCATCCTGGCCACCCCTCTCTGTCCGGCAGGCTGTGCGACCGCCACGCCAGGGCCCGGGCCCTGGGGCTGGAGAGCAGAAGCGCTGCCGGGAGGGCTGACCGCGTGCTCACAGGGGCTGAGCGCGTGCTCACGGGGGCTGAGCGCGTGCTCACGGGGGCTGACCGCGTGCTCCTGGGGCTGACCGCGTGTTCCCGGGGCTGACCGCATGCTCACAGGGGCTGACCGCGTGCTCACGGGGCTGACCGCCTGCTCACTGCTGCGTGCTCACAGGGGCTGACTGCGTGCTCCAGGGGCTGACCGCGTGCTCACGGGGCTGACCGCCTGCTCACTGCTGCGTGCTCACAGGGGCTGACCGCGTGCTCACAGGGGCTGACCGCGTGCTCACAGGGCTGACCGCGTGCTCACGGGGCTGACCGCGTGCTCACAGGGGCTGACCGCGTGCTCACGGGGGCTGACCGCGTGCTCACAGGGCTGACTGCGTGCTCACGGGGCTGACCGCGTGCTCACAGGGCTGACTGCGTGCTCCTGGGGCTGACCGCGTGCTCACGGGGGCTGACCGCGTGCTCCTGGGGCTGACCGCGTGCTCACGGGGGCTGACCGCGTGCTCCCGGGGCTGACCGCGTGCTCACAGGGCTGACCGCGTGCTCACAGGGCTGACCGCGTGCTCACAGGGCTGACCGCGTGCTCACGGGGGCTGACCGCGTGCTCACGGGGGCTGACCGCGTGCTCACGGGGGCTGACCGCGTGCTCACGGGGGCTGACCGCGTGCTCACGGGGCTGACCGCGTGCTCACGGGGGCTGACCGCGTGCTCACGGGGCTGACCGCGTGCTCACGGGGGCTGACCGCGTGCTCCCGGGGGCTGACCGCGTGCTCCCGGGGGCTGACCGCGTGCTCACGGGGCTGACCGCGTGCTCACGGGGCTGACCGCGTGCTCACGGGGCTGACCGCGTGCTCCCGGGGGCTGACCGCGTGCTCCCGGGGCTGACCGCGTGCTCACGGGGCTGACTGTGTGCTCACAGGGCTGACTGCGTGCTCACAGGGCTGACCGCGTGCTCACGGGGGCTGACCGCGTGCTCACGGGGGCTGACCGCGTGCTCCCGGGGGCTGACCGCGTGCTCACGGGGCTGACCGCGTGCTCACAGGGGCTGACTGTGTGCTCACAGGGCTGACCGCGTGCTCCTGGGGCTGACTGCGTGCTCACGGGGCTGACCGCGTGCTCACAGGGCTGACCGCGTGCTCCTGGGGCTGACTGCGTGCTCACGGGGGCTGACCGCGTGCTCACGGGGCTGACCGCGTGCTCCTGGGGCTGACCGCGTGCTCACGGGGGCTGACCGCGTGCTCACGGGGCTGACCGCGTGCTCACGGGGGCTGACCGCGTGCTCACAGGGCTGACCGCGTGCTCACGGGGCTGACCGCGTGCTCACGGGGCTGACCGCGTGCTCCCGGGGCTGACCGCGTGCTCACTGCTGCGTGCTCACAGGGGCTGACCGTGTGCTCAGGGGCTGACCGCGTGCTCACGGGGCTGACCGCGTGCTCACGGGGGCTGACTGCGTGCTCACTGCTGCCTGCTCACAGGGGCTGACCGCGTGCTCACGGGGCTGACCGCGTGCTCACGGGGCTGACCGCGTGCTCACAGGGCTGACTGCGTGCTCACGGGGCTGACCGCGTGCTCACAGGGGCTGACTGTGTGCTCACAGGGGCTGACCGTGTGCTCAGGGGCTGACCGCGTGCTCCGGGGCTGGGTCAGTGGCGGGGGCGGGGGCGGGGCCCGCTCTGCACCCGGAACGTGTCTGCTGTCGGGACTTCACATCGGGTGCAGGCTCCCCCTCACGGCTCTGGGCCCCGGGTCCCTGTCTGCCGGCTTCAGGAGACCAGCAGCCCCCTGAGGGCAGAGCACTTTCCCTGGGAGTCAGGCGGGGAGTCCTGCGCACCTACTGTGTGCGAGGCCTGTGGACGCGGGAGCTGCCTGTTCGCAGCTGTGCTTAGAAATTAGGAGTTGCACTCGGCCCTTGAGCGTCGACCTGTGAACCAGGAGGTCAGGGTTCGATTCCAGGTCAGGGCACATGCCCAGGTTGCGGGCTCGATCCCAGTGTGGGGCGTGCAGGGGGCAGCTGATCCATGATTCTCTCTCATCACTGATGTTCCTGTCGCTTTGTCCCTCCTTCCTTTCTGAAATGAGTAAAAATATATTTAAAAAAAGAAACGAGGGTTGCCACTCATTAGGGGGCCGTGATGCTAGGCTAGTGGTCGGCAAACTCATGAGTCAGCAGAGCCAAATACCAACAGTACAACAATTGAAATTTCCTTGGAGAGCCACATTTTTTAAACTTAAACTTCTTCTAACACCACTTCTTCAAAACAGACTCGCCCAGGCCGTGGTGTTTTGTGGAAGAGCCACACTCCAGGGGCCAAAGAGCCGCATGTGGCTCGCCAGCCGCGGTTTGCCGACCAGGGCGGCTAGTGGATCATGAGCAGCATTTAAGGAAGTGGAAAAACCTGGACGAGCTCAGAGGCCACTGTAGGGAGGGAGACACTGTCCCTTGAAACGCTGGCCCCTAGCCACTGAGTCCCCGGGGCGACAAGGCCTTCTCACGCCAGCCTCCCCTCCCCACGGGGCGGGGGGGGCGCTCAGATGCAGGTGTTGGTGACAGGTGGGATCCTGTTGCCATGACAACGAGGCGGGGCGGCCTGCCCCGGCTCAGGCTGACCAGCCTCCCTGTACGGGTGTCACCGGGCCCCGATGCGTGAGGGCGCCCAGGCCGGGACGGGGACCTCAGAGGAGGGTCAGGTCGGGGGGCTGTTGGGGGGCTGACCTCAGGGGCTGCTCCTCCTCACCCGGACCTGCCGCCTCAGCCGCCCGAGGCCCCCCTGCCTGTGACTCGGGTTTCGGGGAGTCTAGTGCGTTCATGCCACGTGACCCGTGGACGTGGGCTGTCGTGGTCCCGGCGACATCACGGGGCCGTGGGACACAGAGGCTGCCCGAGGGGCCAGCCAGGCCTCACGGAGCCTGAGCCTCGCCTCCCCATCCTGCCTCGGACCCACGCGCTCCTGCCCCGGGCGGGGCCCCTGGGAACAGCCTGCGGTTTGGGCGATGGAGGGAGGAGAGGGAGGGGAAGTGAGGGGAGGGAGGAAGGGCAGGGGATGGAGGGGCAGGGTGGGCCCTCTGACAGTCCGCCCGCTCTCAGTTCACCCTCTTGCCCCCGCCCACTGCTCTCCACCACCCGCCCTGCCCCAGTGTGGGGGCAGCTCCTCCCCGCAGAATGCCCCCCCCCCCCCCCGGGGAAGTTCTCTCATCGTGAACCGAGAGCCGGGCTGGGCCATGGTCCTAGTTACCCACAAACCCCACGTAACAGCGCAGAAGCGGGCTTAGGGCCCGGCTGCCTCTGGCTCACAGTGGCGGTATGTGTGTGTGTGTGTGTGTGTGTGTGTGTGTGTGTGTGTGAAGGGGGCGGAGGCCTGGGCAGGAGTGGGCTGTGCAGCCCTGCCCCGTTGCTGTGACTTCAGGCTAGGAGCGTCTCCTCCAGCCTCAGTTTTCCCAACCAGGGCGCGGGGATGGGGCCAGGGGTGATCCCGCTGCTTCTCTGTGAGCGGAGGAGCCCTGTGTGTTCAGGGGGCGGCGGGGGAGGGGGGTGGCGTCCTGGCCCCTGAGGCTGGGAGCTGGCTGCGCCCCAGGGAGGCGGGGAGGCGGGGTGTGGGGGGGTGGGGGGCGGGGGGGTCCTCACTGTGTGATTATCCCGTGAAGCTCCCCGACTGGAGGCTCCCACCGCTTCGCACCCAGATCCAGATGCCTGAATGGGGAGGGGGTGTGGGCAGCCCTTGGCGGCGGGGAGTCTACCTTCTCCCCTCTTCCCCCCCTCGTTCCCCAGCCGCCCCGCCCCGGACCCAGGAGGGAGCCAGGGCTTTCAGAACCGGAGGCCGTGGGGTTTGAGGTGTCTGGGCCTCGGTTTTCTCATCTGTCAAGTGGGGAGGGATGTGTCTCCACGGCCTATAGACACGCCACGGCCCGCGGACACGCCACGGCCTATAGACACGCCACGGCCTGCAGACACGCAGGTGGGTGCTGGGGTCCCCCTGCTTTGCAGGCAGGAGACGGGTCTGGTTGGAGCCGGGGGCGGGAGGACCTGGGGGAGCTCCCTCGGGAGCCACAGGCGGGTGCACGGGTTAAGCCCCATCGCCCAGTGCCACCTGCTCCTCGGTGCCCTCTGACCCGCGTGGCCGCTGCCCGCGGTGCCCCGTCCTGCCCGATGGGGAGAGGCCACCGCGGACCCCCCTGCCCTGGGACTTCGCCAGGCGGTCTCCCACCCCAGGCCCCAGCGGTGACCCTCTGGAAGTCAGCCCTCAGCACCCCGCTCCCTGTACGTCCTGGGGGGGGGAGGGCGAGACACAGCTCGGAGGAGGCCCCTGGAGGGCAGGGCACCTCCCACCACGCCCCTCCTTCACCCTCTGTGCCCGGCCAGCACCCCGTCAGGGTGCCCCATGAGGGGTGGTGGAGGGAACCCCTCCTGAGGGGATCCTGCTGTCCCAGGCCCCGGTGTCAGCGACCGGAAGCCTCAGTCACCCCGTCACCCCCTCCTCTGCTGCGAGCGCTCACCCCTCAGACGTGACCCTTCCAGCAGTGAGGTCTGGGGGATGGAGACCCCCAGGACAGGCTGGACCCAGGGCCGGGGGTCAGCAACGGGGGAGGGGATGCCCATGGTGCTGACCCCTCGGAGGGACGGAGGGATGGAGGGCCAGCCGGCTCAGATGGCCCCGACAGGCCGATGCAGGCCCAGGGCTCCCCCAGAGGTGACTCAGGCAGCGGCCTCGCCCCTTAACCTGTTGGCGGTGAGTCACCGCGCCCCGCGGCCGGTGCCCTCAGCTGTGAAATGGGGATCAGGGTGAGGCTGGCTGCCTCCCCGGGTGTGAGCGAAGGCAGTGAACCCTACGCACCACCCAGGGAGCCGTCTCTGCTTCCTGGTGCTGAGCTGGGCTCTCAGGACAGACTGCGCCCCCCTCCGCCCCCCGCCCCGGGGTGGGGGACGCTCTCGGGGTGGGGGTGGGGGGCGCTCTCGGGGCCTGAACAGAGGGGGGTTGAGGTCCAGTGGAGGGTGTTGGACTCCACTTGCTTCTAAAATTCTCGTTGAGCCCTGGCCAGTGTGGTTCAGTGGATAGAGCGTCGGCCTGCAGACTGAAGGGTCCCGGGTTGGATTCCGGTCAAGGGCATGTGCCCTGGTTGCGGGCACATCCCCAGTAGGAGGTGTGCAGGAGGCAGCTGATCAATGTTTCTCTCTCATCGATGTTTCTAACTCTCTCTCCCTCTCCCTTCCTCTCTGTAAAAAATCAATAAAATATATTTTTTAAAAAATAAATAAATGGCCTTCCACGTGGAAGCCTGGGATGGGGCACAGGCGACATGGGGTCAGTCAGGAGGCAGAGGGGCTCCGAGTCACGTCGGGGGTCTGGGGACAGCCCTGTCCCCAAGTCCTGTTCCCCCAAAAGTTTGTTAACATAAAAAAAAAAAAAAAACATAGAAACCTGTAGAGAATTCCTGTGAGTTTATTGGAGCCAAACTGTGGACAATTGCCAGGAAGCAGAACCTCAGCAGACGGGGATGATGCTCCGGAGAATGGGGGTTCCGTCAGTGTTTACATGTTGCCATCAAAGGAGGGAAGGAGGTGGGTGACATGAGATCCATTGGGGACGGACCAGAGAGGCAGGAGCAGGCAAAGCGGGGAACCCCTGGGATTGGATAAAACGTGAAATGATGGACACACACTCAGGTGGGTGCAGGGACAATTCACATGACAGTGAGGGGATCTGTGGTCTCTGTCCTGGCGCCCAGCACAGTAGGCTGTGCCCCGAGGGGTCCGGGAAAAGGGGGGTTACAAGGTACCCAGACATTCCAAGGGGGTGTTATCCCAGATGCAAACAGACAGACGGGTTCCGTGAGGGTAAAGGCTGACCTTGTCCGGGAAGACGCCGGCCTAGGAGGTGACCCCCCACCATCCCTGCTTCTCGTTCAGGTTTAAGTGCAGACCATCCCATGGGGTGACGTGACGTCTCTGAGTTTGCAAGGCCGCCACGCAGGCCTCCCCTGAGCTGCCAGGTCACACGTGGCCCCTTTCGTCCGCAGATTCCATGAAACCCAGCGTTCCATGTGGAAACGGGTTCCAGCCTTTGGAACTGGAAGCGGGGATGGAAGGTGAGAGGAGGAAGGCGCTTGCTCAGGAGCCTGGCCTCAGTTTCCCCGTCTGTCATAGGAGGAGGTCGCTGGCCCGCCCGGTATCCAGGGGTTCAGGGGTTTAGTCTCACTACCGTGTGGCACCAGTGCCCCCTGGTGGTGAGGAGGGGCCGTGGCAGCGGAGAGGAGCTTGGTGTCCGCAGGGGGGGGCAGGGGAAGGCTGGGCAGGGACCCGCCTCTGGATACAGATGGAAGGCGGCAGGTGAGAACTCCCCCCCCCCCCACCTTCTGCCACGCGCCCCTGTGATCTGAGCCAGCCCTCCCCGCTCTGCAGCCCCCAGGGGAGGGGGTGCCATCCTCATTCCTAATGTCGGAGCCGCGGCCGTGGCCGTGGAGGGGCTTCGCCTCTGAAATGGGAAGAGACGTGCGGGTGAGAGGAGCCCAGGGCTCGGGGATTCCGGGTGCTGCCCCCTGGGCACGGGGCACGTTCGCACGGTCACGCCTGGCACATGCGGCCGGCTGGCCAGGGCCCTGGAGAATGACCAGGAAGCCACAGCGCCCAGCGGGGCCAGGGCCCCAGGGATGCAGCCCAGTCCCCGTGGCCCAGCTGGCGGCTGAGCTGTGGGCTCACAGACCTCACGGGGGTGCGGGGGGCGCTGTCTGGGCTCCCCAGCCCCTAGGCAGCTTCAAAGACTGGCGAGCCCGGCCGGTGTGGCTCCGTGGTTGAGCATCGACCTAGGAACCAGGAGGTCAGGGTTCGATTCCCGGTCAGGGCACAGGCCCGGGTTGCGGGCTCCATCTCCAGTGTGGGGCGCGCAGGAGGCAGCTGATCGCTGATTCTCTCTCATCATGGATGTTTCCATCTCTCTCTCCCTCTCTCCCCCTTCCTCTCTAAAATCAATATAAATATATTTTAAAAAAGGAAGATGGGCTGAAACTGGTGTGGCTCAGTGGACAGAGCGTCGGCCTGCGGACTGAAAGGGTCCCGGGTTCGATTCTGGTCAAGGGCATGGACCTCGGTTGCGGGCACATCCCCAGTAGGGGAGTGTGCAGGAGGCAGCTGATGGATGTTTCTCTCTCACCGATGTTTCTGACTCTCTCTCCCTCTCCCTTCCTCTCTGTAAGAAATCAATAAAATATGTATTTTTTTAAAAAAGGAGGATGGGGGCTGACAAGGTGAGACCTGGAGGACTCAGGCCCTGGTCCAGCTCCTTCCAGGCGTGGTGATGGGCCGCCCCTACCCCCCAGCCCAGTTCTCTCAGGCTGCGCCCCCAAGTGCCCCCTGGCTCCTGCAGGTCCCACTGGGGAGGGGAAGGGGGGAGGCGTTAGCGGTGGAGCCTGCTCCTCGCAGGGCTGCGCTCAGAGCTTCGTCAGCGTCTCACGCTCAGTGGCCCTGGGACTTCGGACGTTCCCACGGGGGAGCTGCGGGCTCGGAGGCTCAGAAGCAGTAAGCGCCTGGCCTTGAACCCGAGACCTGCCCACACTGGGGTCTCCCTCCCGCCTTCCGCCAGCGCCTGCTGGGCTGGGGGAGACGGGGAGGGTCTGCGAGGGCTCCGCCTGCTGGTCCTGGGTGTGGCTGGTCCTGGGTGTGGCCTGTCGGCTCCCGTTACTGGAATCGCCCACTGACGATGCCACCTGGGGTTCTCACTGCCTGGGGGTGACCGAGGGTTTGACCCCAGCACTTCCCAGACCACGCCCACCCTGCCCCCGGCGGGATGGGGAGCTCCCCCCTGCAGAGGTCCCAACCTGTTCTCCGGTCCCCACCCACCCGCCAGAGCCGCAGGCCACCCTGGGTGGGGGCTAACACCCCCCCAAAACGGCAGGTTTCTAAGCAGCTCTTCCCTGGAGGGGTTTCCCTGCGTCCCTCCCTCCCTCCAGGCCCCGATGCTGCAGGAGCAGCTGCCCCCCAGGTCTGTCCTGGGCCCCTGGACAGGGGGCGCTTCCGGGCCCAGCGCCGCCTCCATGTTGGGGAGACCGGGGAGCTCAGGCCAGGTCGGGCGAGGTGTGTTTCTCCTCCTCCCTCTGCCATGCGCAGCGGCCGGCGAGGCCCCTCCTGGGCTGGCGTCCACCTTCCTTCTCCGTCCCCGTCCCGTCTGGCCTGCGGGACGGAGCCCCGAGGAAGCACAATCAGAACCACATCCCGGGCGCTTTTCCACCCGTTTGTCCCGCTGGATCCGTGGTGATTGCTCCGGGTCCCAGGCCCACAGCCTGGCGCTCAGCCTTGGCTCCGGGTCCCAGGCCCACAGCCTGGCGCTCAGCCTTGGCTCCGGGTCCGAGGCCCAGCAGGAGCTGCTCGGCCGGGGCCAGGCTGGCCGGCCGGTGGCTTCCGAGGGAGAGGGTCGCCGAAGGAGGAATGCACGAGGCAGGAAGGGGTGAAGAATTATGAATTTACTGGAGGCCCAGTGCATGAAATTCGTGCATGGGAGGGGGGGTTCCTCAGCCTGGTTTGCACCCTCTCCATTCCGGGACCCCTCGGGGGATGTCCAACATCCCATGCCAGACATCCCTCTCACAACCCGGCACCACTGGCCCCTAACTGCCCTCCCCTCCTGGCCTGGTCGCCCCTAACTGCCCTCCCTCGCCAGCCTGGTTACCCCTAACAGCTCTCCCCTGCTGGCCTGGTCGCCCCTAACTACTCTCCCCTGCCGGCCTGGTCGCCCCTAACTGCCCTCCCCTGCCAGCCTGATCACCCCTAACTGCCCTCCCCTGCCGGCCTGATTGCCCCTAACTGCCCTCCCCTGCTGGCCTGATTGCCCCTAACTGCCCTCCCCTCCTGGCCTGGTTGCCCCTAACTGCCTCTGCCTCGGCCCCTGCCACTGTGGCTTTGTCCGGAAGGATGTCTGGTCTAATTAGCATATTACCCTTCTATTAGCATAGATTAGGTCATCTGGATACCAGATGGGCTGAGCCCCAAAACAGCATCTGCCCCCTAAAACAGGGAACTGGAGGGTTTAAAGGCCTCTGGGTGGCTTTTTCTGGGTGGAGAATTCTCTGGGCAGGTCCTGTCCTGGGAAAGTCCGGAGGGAGAGAGAAAGGCCTCAGCCAGCGGCATGTGGTCCAAGCCAGTGGGATGTCCATTGTGAAGCGGCCTCAGGTCCGCTCCCAGGGGAGGGGCATTGATTCGACTCTCTGACCCGAGCTCGCAGGTGCTGTCCCGGCCTCAGACCCGAGCCCACGGCCCGGCTGACGGCTGACGAGCTTCAGGGCGGGCCTCCCCCTTCCCCGTGGGGTCTGCAGGGCAGGCCGGGTGGGCGCTCCCTGTGTTTCAGAACAAGAGATGCAGGCGCTGAGCTGCGGGCGTGGCTCCCCGTTGCCCCAGTGTCCTGAGCAGCTGCGGGAGGAGGGAGAGGAGGGGGGGGGTGTGGACAGGGGACCAGAGCAGACACGGGCACCCACACACACACCCGCCCAGCGCATTCCTGAGCTTGTTAGACGGATGAAGGGAGCCCAGCCGGATGGAGAGGGCGGCGGGGGGGGGGGGGGGGGGGCGGGGAGGGAGGGGGGCAGGTCGTGGCCTGAGTACAGCGGGCAGGGCAGCTGCTTGGGGTGGGGGGGAAGGCGTGGCTCTGGGCCCTCTCCTCTCCCCGATGCCCGCCTGTCCTGGCTCAGTCCCTCCCACGGCCTTTTACCCCCCAACCACGGGCAGGTGCGTGGTCCCAGCTCCCGGGCGGGCAGGCTGGGCGGAGGGTGGCCACCGGCTGCTCTTGGGAACTGGCTCGAGGGCTCCCGGGCCGGGCGGGCAGGGCGGGGCAGAACCAGTGAGCCGGCAGGAGAGGATTAGGAGAGGATGTGCCAGCGGCCAGGCCAGGGAACCAAGGGTGGGGCTTCCTGGCCCGGGGTCAGCCAGGCGGCAGGAGGCGTCCAGGCAGCCGTGGGAGTCGGGGAGCCCTGTGGACGGGGAGCCAGGAAGGGGGGCCGGCGTGGCCAGCATCTCCGTGTGAACCTGCCTCCCAACTGCGAGGCCCTGGAGTACCTCCGTTCCTCCCCTCTTCCCTGCTCCTGGGTGGAGGTCAGGGGTCACCTTCTCTCGGTCCCCCCAGAGGGTGCCAGTGGCCCCCCAGGATCAGCCAGGACTTCTCATCTCCTTGGGCGCAGACACTGACTCCCTCTCTCCCCAGTGTCGAGCCCTCGTTTTTTAAAAAAATATATATTTTATTGATTTTTTACAGAGAGGAAGGGAGAGGTGATAGAGAGTCAGAAACATCGATGAGAGAGAAACATCGATCAGCTGCCTCCTGCACACCCCCTACTGGGGATGTGCCCGCAACCAAGGTACATGCCCTTGACCGGAATCGAACCCGGGACCCTTCAGTCCGCAGGCCGACGCTCTATCCACTGAGCCACACCGGTCAGGGCTCGAGCCCCCAGTTTAACCTGCAGCTGGGACGCAGTTCAGGGGACAGAGGGAACGAGGCTGCGGGCGCTGGTGTGTGGGCATGAGCCCTCCCAGCCTTTCCTCCCTGGACTCTGGCCATCCTGGGAGTTGGGGGACCGAGGCTCAGAGAGGTTCAGTGGGCTCCCCAAGGTCACACAGCCCCGCGGTGAGCGGCAGCAGAGGGGACCCAGTCCTGAGCTGGGCCCGGGGCGGGGGGGTTGGTTCCATCCTAACAGGGAGTCGTGTTAAGGCGCCCACAGCTGAGGCCATGCCAGCAGGTCTGGGCTCCACAGCCTCTGTAGGTCAGTGTGGGAGGTCAGGGGTCAAGGAGGCCTGGGCGCCCGAGGCCACTAGCCTCACCCAGCGCCGCCCTGGCCACACCGCGCCCCCCCCCCCCCCCCCCCCCCCCCCCCCGTCGGGGACTCGGCTCTGCCCGCCCACCCCGGGGCGGGACTCGGGGGACTTTATGAACAGCGGGCGGCCGGGGCGCCCAGCAGAGCGGGAGCAGGACGGTCCGGTCCGGCCTCAGCCCCGAGGAGCTCTGGGTCAAGACGGCTCATTCCGGTATATTTCTTCATTTTATAACTTACACTTACAACTTTAATTTTTAACAAAATGCAGAGTCCACGACTTCCCCTAGCTGTTCAGGGCTGCATGCCTCAGTCTGTGTGTGCAGACACCTAACTGCTCCACGGAGGGACCTGGGGGGAGGGGGGCTGCAAGGCCTTGTGGGGAGGGGAGAGGGGTTGCAAGGCCTTGGGGTGAGGGGAGGGGTTGCAAGGCCTTGGGGGAGGGGGGTTGCAAGGTTTTGGGGTGAGGGGAGGGGTTGCAAGGCCTTGGAGTGAGGGGAGAGGTTGCAAGGCCTTGGGGGGGAGGGGAGAGGTTGCAAGGCCTTGGGGGGGGAGGGGAGAGGTTGCAAGGCCTTGGGGGTAAGGGGGTTGCAAGGTTTTGGGGTGAGGGGAGGGGTTGCAAGGCCTTGGGGGTGAGGGGAGGGGTTGCAAGGCCTGGGGCGGGGGGAGGGCTGCAGAGCTGGTCCGTGGACACTTGCCTGAATTGGATGCCCGTTTTCGTCGTTCTGCGAAGGTTCATCGGCGCCTCCCCGCCAGCCGGCCACGTCCCCTTATCACTTCTCCAGCCGGCTGTGCGACCGAGTGCTGGACGGAGAACTGATAAGGGCAGGTGGCTGCGCCCAGCCCTCACCCAGCCCGAGGTTGCCTGCGTCGTGGGGAGACCCGGCGCCTGCTCTGGACTCCAGGAGGAGGCCCGCGGCGTGGGGCCCAGGCCTGCGCCCCCAGCCGTGCGCTCAGGGCGTCTTCACTTTGCTTCTTTAGAATTCTCTGTGCGACGGGGCTCAGGGCCCCCCAAAAGGCTTCCTCATTGCGCTGGGAGGGGGGCCAGAGGCTGAAGGCTCAGGGCGATCGGGAAATCTCATTAAAACACACACAGAGCAGGAATCTCCACGGGATCCGAGGTGACAGTTTCATCCCAGACATTGTCCTCAGCAAGGGACAGGCAGGGACTCACCGATCCGGTCACAGGGGCCACGGAGGTGCCGGCTCGGGCACCGCGGACTCCTGTGCTGCCCGGCATTGGCGACGTGCTCAGCCCTGGCCGGTGTGGCTCCGTGGATGGAGCGTTGGCCTGAGGACTGAGGGGTCCCGGGTTCCATTCCGGTCAAGGGCATGTGCCTTGGTTGCGGGCACATCCCCAGTAGGGGGTGTGCAGGAGGCAGCTGATGGATGTTTCTCTCTCATCGATGTTTCTAACTCTCTATCCCTCTCCCTTCCTCTCTGTGAAAAATCAATAAAATATATATATTTTTTGAAAAGGCGCCTGAGTACATGCGCGCCACACTCGTAGCCATTCACATGATTTTTGTTTTCGATCCTCACCAAGGACACGTTTCCTGAGTTCCCGAGAGGGGAGGGGGCCGCCTCCTGCAAAGGCCTCTGGGTGTTTATCACGCCATTCGCATGGTCAAGGTGAGAGTCAGCCTGTCTGTCTGTCAGACACGTAAGGGACTCACCCCAGGGCCTCGGCGGGGCCCGACCACAGGACTCCGCGGGGCTGTGTTGGGGTCACACACGTGTTGTAACAAGGACACTTAGCCCCCCGAGCAGTTCCCCAGCCGAGGGCACAAAGCGGGGAAGTGGGAGGACCCAGCCCCCCTCTTCCAAGGCCAAGGACCCCTCCTGGAGCCGCTCAGCCTGCAGGGACCGGCAGCACTGGGGGGCGGGGGGCACGGCCCCTCCACGACAGGCCGTCTCGGGGAGTCAGGCTCCTGCTGACACCCCAAGGCGAGGAGCACAGTGTAGATGTGTCCCTGCCCCCCACACGCAGCCGCTGTCTGCACCCCGACTCTGTCAGCGACAGCACTGCCCCCCCCCTCACCTCCCCGGTGTCAGAGCCGCCCTCAGCCGCAGGTGGGAGACCTCTGGTGTGGCCCACGCAGACCCACGCTGGCTCAGCCTCAGTTTCCCCAGGAGCCCTTCCTGTCTCTGCCCAGCTGGCCGGGGTCAGGAGGCCTGGTGGTGCAGAGACCCAGCGGCCCCCCCCCAACCCCCCCTGTCCCCTTCCTGCTGCCTGGAAAGCCCTGAGGCAGCGGTTTCCTGCGAGGGAGGATTCCAGGGCTTAAGGGACGCAGGCCTGTCTGGGGCCCACAGAGCGGCGGTTGGAGGGGAGAGGGGAGGGGGGGCCTGGCGTTGGGGGGCAGGCACGCGGCCCCAGATGAAAGGCCTGGAGGAGAACCTTCATCTTTATGGATGAGGAAGAGCCCAGCTTCTCATAAAGGGAGCCGGGGCCGGGGCCGGGCCGGGGAGCGGGGCCGGAAATGCCTTCCCTGGTGGGGGCCCAGGCCCCTCCCGTCTCCGCCCTCCGCCCTGCAGCCTCAGGAGACCTGGGTGAGAGACCCCCTTCTCCCCCCAGATCCCAGGCCGGGAGTGCAGCCAGGCTCCCTGCCCGACCCGTGACCTCGCCCCCCACGGCCTCCCAGGACAAGGCAGGTGCCTGCACCGGGCTGGAGGGGAGCTTCGGGGGGAGGAGGGGAGACACCAGGCGCCTCCAAACACGCAGCTCCCCCCACGCGCGGGGCAGGTGGGCAGTGAGCACACCCCCTGCTCGGTGGGTGTGGCTCCGTGGCTGAGGCCGACCTAGGACCCAGGAGGTCACGGGGGTCAAGGGCACATGCCCGGGTTGCGGGCTCATCCCCAGTGGGGGGCGTGCAGGGGGCAGCCGATTCTCTCTCTCATGGATGTTTCTCTCCCTCTCCCTTCCTCTCTGACATCAATAAAAACATGTTTTAAAAACCCTGTTTTCAGTTCTTCTGGGTTTTTAAAACGTGGGGTCACTGGCTTCTGTTTCTAAGTCTGAGCCAACTCCGCATCCTTTACCGGACAGCCGACAGCCGCACTGTGTAGAGTCGCGCCCACAGCGCACAGGGCTCCGCTCTCCGCACCCTCCTGGCCGCCAGCGCGTGTTCTCCGCCTTTAAAATAAACCACGCCTGCCCTGGCCGGTGTGGCTCAGTGGATAGAGCGTCGGCCTGCGGACTGAAGGGTCCCGGGTTCGATTCCGGTCAAGGCCATGGACCTTGGTTGCGGGCACATCCCCAGTAGGGGGTGTGCAGGGGGCAACTGATGGATGTTTCTCTCTCATCAATGTTTCTGACTCTATCCCTCTCCCTTCCTCTCTGTAAGAAAACAATAAAATATATACACTTTAAAATATATATATATATTTTATTGATTTTTACAGAGAGGAAGGGAGAGGGATAGAAAGTTTAGAAACATCAATGAGACAGAATCATTGATCGGATGCCTCCTGCACACCCCCTATTGGGGATGTGCCCGCAACCAAGGTCCATGCCCTTGACTGGAATCGAACCCGGGACCCTTCAGTCCGCAGGCCGACGCTCTATCCACTGAGCCAAACCGGTTAGGGCAAATATATATACTTTTTAAATGTTGACCACGGCAGCTCTGGGGAAGCCGGAGCCCCCTGGCAGGGGCGAGGGCGCGCAGGGTTAGGGGCGGGCGGGTCGCGGAGCTGCGCCTGCGCCTCCTCCAGGCGCCCCGGCCGTCTGTCAGGGGCCTGCGGGCCTCCCCCACCCGCCCCTCTGACACCCCTTCTCCCCGCAGACTCCGCCTCCCTCTCCAGGCGGGTGTCTGCGCGTCTGCACTGGGAATCCTGCCCAAATGGGGTTTCTGTGCGCGCCGCCCACGCCCCTCGGAACTCCCGGGCGCTACCCCCACCAAAC
The DNA here is from genome assembly GCF_027574615.1 of Eptesicus fuscus. Taxonomy (NCBI): domain Eukaryota; kingdom Metazoa; phylum Chordata; class Mammalia; order Chiroptera; family Vespertilionidae; genus Eptesicus; species Eptesicus fuscus. The sequence goes on from NC_072497.1 coordinate 1,061,841, forward strand.
CCTCCGGCGGAAACACTCCTCCGGGGGTGGGGGCCGACTGCAGGGCTAGTTCCTCTTCTGCGGGGACCCGGCGCGTCTCCGACGTGAGGTGGGAGCCCAGCGCAGGCCCCGAGGAGCGGGGGAGGCGGGTGTGACCCCCTCTGTGAACGGGACACGAGCAGAAAGAGGCGGCGGAGCCGAGGATCGATGCGCTCAGGGGGGCGGCGAGGGCGGGGCCGCCCCGGACACCGGCTGTTTCTCCAGTGAGTTTGGTGCAAAGAACGGGTGCGCCCCTTTGGCGTGTTCTGGGGAGTCCCCCGCCTGAGTCCTGCTAGTTGACTCGCCATGTCCGGGAGGGAGGGCTTGACGAGAGCGGGGCTGTTGCTGGCGCCTTCTGTGTGGGGGGCACCCGGACCCTGGGGCCTGTCCGGGAGTCTGTCCTTCCCTGCGTGGCTCTGATGGTACCCGTGCCTTCTGGGGTGGGGGGGGGCGGGACCCGGGAGCCTCCTGCGCCCAGACCAGGCCGCCCGCTCACTCCCCCTCCTCCCCCAGGACCTGGGACTGTCTGTGCCAACAGGGCCCGCCCCCTCCGCCTGCCGCCCCGCCCCCTCCACCTGCCCCCCGCCCCCTCCAGCTGCCCGCCCCTCCACCTGCCGCCACGCCCCCTCCAGCTGATCGCCCCGCCCCTCTCCAGCTGCCCGGCCCCGCCCCCTCCAGCTGCCCGGCCCCGCCCCCTACAGTTGCTGCCCCAGCATCTCGCTGTCAGTGATGCCGGGAGCGGTCCTGGCCCGAACACCCCACTCCTGTTCCAGGTGGGCCCGCCTGCTGCGGGCCGAGCGGCGACGGGCGCAGGGTTGGGCCCGGAGCTGGACCGTGTGACGTAGGACAGCCCCCCCCGCCCCCCCCCGCTTCTGTAAAGGAGGCGCTGGGCCCGGAGTCTGGGTGTCACGGCCGATCGGCTTGTTACACCGTGTTCCCCCCGCAGGAGGGACGCGGCCTCCTCAAGGCCCAGGCGTCCCCTCGGCCCCTGTGCGCTGAGCTGGATGCGGGAGGGGCGCGGGGCGGGGCTGCCTGTGAGCGGGGCGAGGAGAAGGGGGCGGCTGTTTCGTGTCCCTCTCTCTGCGGCTTAGCTTCCCGCACGGGATGCCGGGTCCACTCTGCTCCCGTAGGAAAAGGTGCGCCGCCCCCCGACCCCGGCGCCCCCTTTGTAAGGAGCCCCCGCCCCGAGCCTCCCCGCGTCCCCGCCTTAACCCCGCCTGCACCTGCAGTTTCACCTGCCGGTCGCCATGGCAGCGTGAGAACCGCGGCCAAGACGTGGCCTCCCCGAGGCAACCCAGGCGCTGCCCCCCGCCCCCCCGCAGCCGCGCCGGGGCCCAGACCATCGGCATGACCTCCCCGCCCGCCGCCGGAGCCGAGCCCTCCCGCCTCCTCTGCGAAGCGGGGCTTGAATGAAACGCGGAGGCCGCCGCTTCCCGCGTCAGCCCGGCCCCGGAGGTCACGGGGCGCAGCGCTCGGTGCTGCAAACCCGCGCTTCAGGGCTGCGCCGCCCCCCGGGCCCCCCGCCAGGTTCCGGCTGCGCGGCGGCCCGTGCCCGCGCGTTGGCTCAGTTTCCGGATCCCGGGCCCGTGCGGACCAGGATGCCCGCGCTGCCTCCCCCTGCCCCCCCACCCGCCCCCCTGCCCCCCTGCCCGGCCTTTGCCGCCTCCTGGGCACCTGGGCAGGGACCGGGAGGGCGGGGGACGCTGGGCGGTGTGCGGGGCAGCTCTGGACGCAGGTGTGACAGGATGGATCCTGGGGAGCACGTGCCTGCGCTCCATCCCGGGCCCCGCCCCTCCTCCCCCTCCCCCGAGCCTGCGCACTGCGCCCCGCACACCCGGAAGCGCCACGTCCCTGGGGCGCAGCGTCGGTGAGTCGCCTCCGCGGACCGGGACCGCCATGGGCAGCTCAGCCCCGCGCCCCGCCTCCGCGCCGCCCCCGCTGCTGCTCGCGCTGCTGCTCCTGCTGCGGGCCGAGCGGCCGCGGGGCGCCGAGCTCACCTTCCAGCTGCCGGACAGCGCCCAGCAGTGCTTCCACCAGGACGTGGAGCGGGGCGCCCGCTTCTCCCTGGATTACCAGGTGGGCCGCCCCGCCCGGAGCCGCCAGGGTGGGGGTGGGGGTGCGCGGGAGGGCCCTGCGCCCGGGGGAGCCGGCCGGAGCGCCCCCTCTGGTCGGCGGGGCGCGCGCGCTGTCCGAGCCGCAGGGACCTCCGAGCCGCAGGGACCTCCGTGCCATCCGGCGCGCACGGAGCAACGGCAGCGAGGCAGGGGGTTCCGGCTGCTTCCCTCCGTGTGAGGTCGTGGTCCGGGGAGCGCAGGGGGTGAGGAGGGGGTTAGAGAGGGTCTGGGCGCAGCCGGGCGCCCCGCAGCGTTCACAGGGCCCCTGCGCCCCCCCACCCCCTGCTGGCTCTTGAGAGACCTCAGGGCTCCTGGTCCCCCAGCAGGTCCTTCTCTTAAGGGGGAGTGGGCAGGTCTAGGCGGGGGTGGCGGGGAGGCTGGAATGTCCCCAGAAAACCCTGGACACCTGCTGGCTGAGCTCGGAGAGGAGGCGGCCCAGCCCGGGCTGGAGGCTCGCGTGGGGGTGTCCGAGGCCCTGACCCGGCCACGCGCACAGCCCTGCCCGGGCACAGGCCCCAAAGGGGGTCATTCTGAGGCTGGAGAGGCCGAGGGGTTGTAGATCAGGAGCCCCCCTTGGGGTTCCCGTGGCTGTAAGCCGCCCGCAGCAGGAGGCCAGAGCCCACGCGCAGGGTCTGCGCCGGGAAGGGGACGCTCCCGGCTGGAAGCAGGAGGCCGGGCCTGCCCTCTGAGGGGCCTGGGGCGCAGCCACTGCCCGCCTGGGGGGTCTTCTCGGTTTACAAGGAGTTTGAAGGGAATGGCCCCCAGGACGCCCCCCTTCCAGTCCCCAGTCCCCGATCCTGTGGGGCGGGATCTCACCAGCTGGACCTGCTCAGCAGTGACCGCGGGGGGGACGCGGCTCACCCCGTACATCGTGCCCAGCAAACCCTCAGGAGTCCAGCAGACGCGGCCAGGGCTGAGCCTGCCCCCCAGCAGTGGGCCCTGGGCCGGCTCACCTGCCCCTCAGCCCGGGTACCCCCCGCAATCCACCCCCGTGGAGTGGGGTGTGGGCCGCAGCACCTGCTCCAGGGGTGAAGGGAATGAATGAAAGGGCAGGTCTCCAGGTCCGTCAGCGCCGGAGGGCGGTGCCCGGTAAGGTAACCGCAGGCCCGGGGTCTGGCCGCCAGGTCATCAGCGGAGGCCACTTCGACGTGGACTGCTCCGTGCAGGACCCGCTGGGCAGCACCGTCTACCGCGAGACCCGGAAGCAGTACGACAGCTTCACGCACCAGGCCGCGCACACGGGCGCCTACCGCTTCTGCTTCAGCAACGAGTTCTCCACCTTCTCCCACAAGACCGTCTACTTCGACTTCCGCGTGGGCGACGAGCCCCCCATTCTGCCAGAGATGGGGAGCAAGGTCACAGCGCTCACCCAGGTGAGTGGCCGTCCTGTGGGCCCCCCCCCGGCCTGTCCCCCCCCCCGGGTCAGCGAGCGGTCCCTGCCCACTTGGTCCCCGTCTGCCGTCTGTGTCCTCCTGACCTTGCTCTGACCTTGCTCCCCGCTCTGCAGCCGCACCCCTGCTGAGGGGTGCCCTGCTGAGGGGTGCCCCGCCCTCCCCTCTGTCCTCTCAGCACCGCGTCACACGTGCCTGGCGCCGTCTGCCTCGCGAGGTGGCGCACACCTTGGGGTGACCCAGGTTGCTCTCGCACATGAACCCCAAACCTCAGCGGCTCCACACGACAGAGGAGTTTGCCTCCCGCAGCCATCAGAGGGGTTAGGGTGGAGAGCCCGGCTCCACGGGACCACCCGGAGTGCGGCCCGGAGCACTGCGCGCCCCGCCCGCACCCTCGGCTGGAGAGCCCGCCCGTCGGGTGCACGAAGGCCGGCAGGTGCAGCAGGCTCCCCTCCCGCAGGGCTGTGGTACCGGCCCCACCCCAGGCCGCAGCGCCGGGCCTGGCTCAGACGGTGGTCGGGGACTGAGTGACCAGGCCCGGGGGCCGGCGAGACAGGCCTGCCCCTCGGTGGCCGCACCTGCTCCGGGGCCAGGGCGCCTGGGTCTCCTGGAGGCCGGGCCCCCGCTGCCCTCAGGTGGCCGTGCGCCCCGGCCCCGGTGGCCTTGGCTGGGGGCTCCCAGGCCGGGCTCCCCGTCCCCTGGCCGTTGGAGGCTGGCGATGCTGGTCCCGGGTGCTCGCCCCTCCGTAGGGGCTGCTGAGTGTACGTTTCTCGGGCAGCCTGTGCGGTGCCCAGTCCAGGCACAGGCCCCGGGGCCCGGCCACCGCCCTCAGGAGCCCTTTTGCAACCGTTTCCGAGACGCCGCGGGCGCTGATGCAACGGCGTCGGTTGGAAGGTGGTGTAACCCTCCCAAGGGGCAGGAAGTCGCGCCTCATGAGAGAGTTTGGGCAGGAGAGGCCCGGCGTGCCCTCCCCGTGGGGTCCGCTCTCCCGGCTCCTCCCCGCGTGAGGTCCGCTCTCCCAGGTCCTCCCCCCGTGAGGTCCGCTCTCCCGGGTCCTCCCCGTGGGGTCCGCTCTCCCGGGTCCTCCCCGTGAGGTCCGCTCTCCCGGCTCCTCCCCCCGTGTGGTCCGCTCTCCCGGCTCCTCCCCGTGGGGTCCGCTCTCCCGGCTCCTCCCCGTGGGGTCCGCTCTCCCGGCTCCTCCCCCGTGGGGTCCGCTCTCCCGGCTCCTCCCCGTGAGGTCCGCTCTCCCGGGTCCTCCCCGTGGGGTCCGCTCTCCCGGCTCCTCCCCGTGGGGTCCGCTCTCCCGGCTCCTCCCCGCGTGAGGTCTGCTCTCCCGGATCCTCCCCGTGGGGTCCGCTCTCCCGGCTCCTCCCCGTGTGGTCCGCTCTCCCGGCTCCTCCCCGTGGGGTCTGCTCTCCCGGCTCCTCCCCGTGGGGTCCGCTCTCCCGGGTCCTCCCCGTGTGGTCCGCTCTCCCGGGTCCTCCCCGTGGGGTCTGCTCTCCCGGGTCCTCCCCGTGTGGTCCGCTCTCCCAGGTCCTCCCCCGTGAGGTCCGCTCTCCCGGGTCCTCCCCGTGAGGTCCGCTCTCCCGGGTCCTCCCCCCGTGTGGTCCGCTCTCCCGGGTCCTCCCCCGTGGGGTCCGCTCTCCCGGGTCCTCCCCGTGGGGTCCGCTCTCCCGGGTCCTCCCCGTGTGGTCCGCTCTCCCAGGTCCTCCCCCCGTGGGGTCCGCTCTCCCGGGTCCTCCCCGTGGGGTCCGCTCTCCCGGGTCCTCCCCGTGGGGTCCACTCTCCCGGGTCCTCCCCGTGGGGTCCGCTCTCCCGGCTCCTCCCCGTGGGGTCCGCTCTCCCGGCTCCTCCCCGTGTGGTCCGCTCTCCCGGCTCCTCCCCGTGGGGTCCGCTCTCCCGGGTCCTCCCCGTGGGGTCCGCTCTCCCGGGTCCTCCCCGTGGGGTCCGCTCTCCCGGGTCCTCCCCGTGGGGTCCGCTCTCCCGGGTCCTCCCCCCGTGGGGTCCGCTCTCCCGGGTCCTCCCCGTGGGGTCCGCTCTCCCGGCTCCTCCCCGTGGGGTCCGCTCTCCCGGGTCCTCCCCGTGGGGTCCGCTCTCCCGGGTCCTCCCCGTGGGGTCCGCTCTCCCGGGTCCTCCC